>NC_053026.1:599186261-599292219 GCF_003073215.2 Triticum urartu
CAGAGAAGATTCAAATATTATTCATAGATAAGTTGGATCATAAACCCACAATTCATCGGTCTCAACAAACACAGCGCAAAAAGAAGATTACAGCGAATAGATCTCCACGAGAGAGGGGGAGAACATTGTATTGAGATCCAAAAAGAGAGAAGAAGCCATCTAGCTACTAGCTATGGACCCGAAGGTCTGAAGTAAACTACTCACAGTTCATCGGAAGGGCTATGGTGTTGATGTAGAAGCCCTCCGTGATGGATGCCCTCTCCGTCGGAGCTCCGGAACAGGCCCCAAGATGGGATCTCATGGATACAGGAAGTTGCGGCGGTGGAATTAGGTTTTTTTGGCTCCCTGGTCTAATGGGGGTACGTAGGTATATATAGGAGGAAGGAGCACGTCGGTGGAGCTCCAAGGGGCCCACGAGGCAGGGGGCGCGCCCAGGGGGGCCGCCCTCCACCCTCGTGACCTCCCCGGAAACTTCTTGGAGTAGGGTCCAAGTCTCCTGGATCACGTTCGGTGAGAAGATCACGTTCCCGAAGGTTTCATTCCGTTTGGACTCCGTTTGATATTCTGTTTCCTTGAAATACTGAAATAGGCAAAAAAAACAGCAATTCTGGGCTGGGCCTCCGGTTAATAGGTTAGTCCCAAAAATAATATAAAAGTGGAAAATAAAGCCCAATATAGTCCAAAACAGTAGATAAAGTAGCATGGAGCAATCAAAAATTATAGATACGTTGGAGACGTATCAGCTACCCACTTGGCACTTCGGGGAGCTGTGATGTAAAACCACTCCCGTTGCCACAAGCTGGATACCTCTAGGAAGGAGCCCTCTGGCCATGGAGCGTCAGTGATTTTTCTTATTAAAGCACCTCCGCACTCTACATGCCTCCCCTCGATCGTCTTCGGCTTCACATCGAAGGTCTTGAGCCACAGGCCGAAGTGAGGGGTAATGCGGAGAAAGGCCTCACATACGACAATAAATGACGAGATGTGAAGAAGGGAGTCCGGGGCCAGATCATGGAAATCCAGCCCATAATAAAACATAAGACCCCTGACAAAGGGATCTAGAGCGAGGCCAAGTCCTCGGAGGAAGTGGGAGATGAACACGACGCTCTCGGTGGGTTCGGGATTAGGGATGACCTGCCCTCGGGCAGGCAGCCTATGTGAAATTCCGGCGGTCAGAAATCTGGCCTCTCTCAGCTTCTTGATGTCCTCCTCTGTTATAGAGGAGGGCATCCACCGACCTTGAAGGTTGGATCTGGACATAGTTGAAGGTCTGAAGCGCCTGACTTAAGCTTTGGGTGTTAGAACTCGAGGTGGGGGAAGGATTCGATTGAGCACGAGAGGGAAAAAGAAAGGGCCTTGTCCTCATTATAAAGGGGGTGAATATCAAGTGCCCTCCTCGTGGCCGTTTTGCACTTGCCTAAGATCTAGGCATCATACCAACAGGCACGGTTGGGTTACCCATGTCTGTATTGATGAGAATCCCATAATAAGGGGAACACGATCTCCGCTTTGACAAGACGTGTCAAGAAAACCGCCTCGTGATATGTGCGGTGTTGGTTGAGAAAAACGGTTCGAATAATGACCGGGCCGTGGCGTGATGTCATGCTGTCAGAACATGTCAGCAGATTAGATTTGTGGAAATATTATTCTCTCTACGGTGGTAGGTGGAACTTATTTTTTCAGGGCCGGACACTATCCATGTGTTCGAACTCTTCCATGGAGTATTCGGAGGAGGAACCCGCTTTGCAATGCCGAAGACAATACTGCGCGCCGGACTCATCATCATTGAAGCCTGGTTCAGGGGCTACTGAGGGACTCCTGGATTAGGGGGTCTCCGGGCAGCCGGACTATATCCTTTGGCCGGACTGTTGGACTATGAAGATACAAGATTGAAGACTTCATCTCGTGTCCAGATAGGACTCTCCTTGGCGTGGAAGGTAAGCTAGGCAATACGGATATGTATATCTCGTCCCTTGTGTAACCCTGGCCCCCACCGGTGTCTATATAAACTAGAGGGTTCAGTCAGTAGGACAACATACAATCATACCATAGGCTAGCTTCTAGGGTTTAGCCTCTCTGATCTCGTGGTAGATCAACTCTTGTAATACTCATATCATCAAGAACAATCAAGCAGGACATAGGGTATTACCTCCATCAAGAGGGCCCGAACCTGGGTAAACATCGTTTCCCCTGCCTCCTGTTACCATCCGCCTTAGACACACAGTTTGGGACCCCCTACCCGAGATCCGCCGGTTTTGACACTGACACCGGTGCTTTGGTTCTGTCTTAGGCGGTTCATCCTTAACTGGATTCTCTTTATCATCGTCGCTATTTTCTTTTGGTGCATCCACCATGTATACGTCATATGAGGAGATGGCCGTCCATCATTTGGTGAACGACGGGTTTTGGGCCTCCTCTTCTCCTGCATCGTCGTTCATGCCATCGATGTCTTCGGAGCCGTAATCGAGCATGTCGGTTAGGTCCTCGACAGTGGCTATGAAGTGGGCGGTGGGTGGGAAACGAAATTCTTCGCCATCAGCCTCCAGTTCGAACCCGATATAATTCGGCTGAGAATCCCCTGCCAGGGATAATTTTTTAGTGAGTTTAGCACGTCGCCCAAAGGCGAGTGTCGGGAGATGTCCACAGAGCTGAATTCAACGACCGATGACCGATCAAGCTCGACGTACGCGGACACACAAGGTTCGAAACCTGTAGCCAGAGACGAGTCCATGGTTCCAGTGACACATATGTCACTTGAAGTTAGGTCTGTGTGCGGCTCCAACACCGTTGAGTTTGCGGCTTCCGCGGCAGGATTGAGCTTCCCGTCTTCGGATGGCCCGATCTGCTCCGGATCTAGGGCCAGAGCAGCTACAGGTACTATCTCCTGGGTATGGTCCGATGACATATTTACGTCATGTTCATCGTGGTGGCAGAGAGCGCCTGCCATGGTCTCGAATCCGTCGAAAATCAAGTCTCCGCGGATATCCGTGACGTAGTTCAAGCTTCCAAATCTGACCTGATGGCCAGGGGCGTAGCTTTCGATCTACTCCAGATGGCCAAGCGAGTTGGCCTGCAGTGCGAAGCCACCGAATACAAAGATCTGTCCAGGGATGAAGGCTTCCCCTTGGGCAGCATTGTTGTAGATGATTGAAGGAGCCATCAAGCCTTTTGACAACAGCACAGTGGAACTCTCAATGAAAGCACCAATGTCGGTGTCAAAACTGGAAGATCTCAGGTAGGGGGTCCCGAACTATGCGTCTAAGGTCGATGGTAACAGGAGACAAGGGGCACAATGTTTACCCATGTTCGGGCCCTCTCTATGGAGGTAATATCCTACTTCCTGCTTGATTGATCTTGATGAATATGAGTATTAGAAGCGTTGATCTACCACGAGATCGTAATGGCTAAACCCTAAAAGTCTAGCCTGTGTGAGTATGATTATGAGGATCTATGTCTACGGACCTGGCCCTCTGGTTTATATAGACACCGGAGGAATCTAGGGTTACATAAGGTCGGTTACAGAGAAAGGAATATTCATATTCAGACGCCAAGCTTGCCTTCCACGTCAAGGAGAGTCCCATTCGGACATGGGTAGAGTCTTCGGTCTTTGTATCTTCACAGCCCATTAGTCCGACCATGTCCAATAGGTCGGACGCCTGAGGACCCCTTAGTCCAGGAATCCCTCACCCCCACCTACCTCTAGCCGTCTCCCCCCTCAATTTCCATGCGCCTCCACCTTAGATCCGCCACTTGGTGTGCCACCACTTGCCGGCGCCACCACTTAACCGCGCCTTGACCTATCCCTCGCCTCCATGTCACCTCCCCCGCGCTCCAACCGCTGCGGCCCTGCAGGCCCATGGGGAGCCCAACCCGGGCCGCAACAGGGCCGCGCCCCTCGCGCACCCCTGTGCCCAAGCCCCGCCCTCGCTCCCTCGCCTCGCTTCTCCGCCCGCTGGAGATCACCCGCGGTGCCGCCTCGCTAGACCCCACCGCCCGCCAGAGTTCCTCCCACCAGCGACCAGCAGCTCTCCCAGGCCAGAGCTCCGCTGTCCCTGCCTCTTCTCTCTCTCTCTCTCTTCTCCTCCACTGCTCACCTTTCTCTCTCTCTGTCTCTCTCTTGCAGGTGATGCCCCTCCTTGGTCGCTGTTGTTGCCATCAGATCCGGTCGACCTCGCGTCGCCGGGCATCACCAGCATTGGGAACGGGTCCCTGGGGCCAGATCTGTTGGAGATATGCCCTAGAGGCAATCATGTATGATGATATTTCCTATGTGTTTATGAATAATGATAGTTGACGGTGTCCTAGACTAGGGGGTACTCACCACGTCATCTCACGGTCAGTTAGATTGGGCCGAGGACCCCCATGGCCGTATACTCATGGGCCAGTTCGGACAGCTGCCGCATACAAGGAAGATTCCACAAGACTTGGTGGTCAAGACAAGGACTCCTCCCCAACCGGCGTATTCGGCTATGACTCTTGTTATCCTAGGCCTCTAGTGCATTATATAAACCAGGGCCAGCCTAGTCGATAGATATATAAAACAACAATCATACCATAGGCTAGCTTCTAGGGTTTAGCCTCTACGATCTCGTGGTAGATCAACTCTTGTAATACTCATATCATCAAGAATAATCAAGCAGGACGTAGGGTATTACCACCATCAAGAGGGTCCGAACCTGGGTAAACATCATGTCCCCTGTCACATGTTACCATCCGCCTTAGACGCACAGTTCGGGACCCCCTACCCGAGATCGCCGGTTCTGACACCAACATTGGTGCTTTCAGTGAGAGCTCCACTGTGTGATCGGCAAAAGGATCGATGGCTCGTGTGTAGGTCAACTTCGATGCCGGCATCTTCGTCGCCGGCATCTTCGTCGCCGGCTCGACTGGTCACCTTGGTTCGACCGAGGACCGTGCTCCATCTCCGATCGTCATGTTCGAACGAGGGCCTTCATCAACATCAACTCCGATCTCTATCAAGATCATAGAGGAATCATCCATGGAGCTCAGGGGCTCAACGTCAACATTGCCCTCGGGCGACCGTGCTGTTTTCCGAACAGCGAACTTATATCCGCTGCCACCACCTCTTAGAGCGTCGCTTTGACGATCCCTTTGGTAGAATTGTTCGAAATTCAGTCTACAACAACCATGCAAAATTTCGTCGAGTTCCGATGGAGGAATCTCCGATAATCTATGATATACCGGAGCCCTGTCAAATCTGGATGGGAATCTGGACGAGTTTAGGGCGTGGTCTCCAGCACCTAACTCGGAAGTCCTTTGGAAGATCCAACAGTTGATCGGCTGCGGAATTCCTATATCTAACACCCCTCAAAATTTTAGCTCGATCCGACAGTCCAAACTCCGGGAACCTTCCGAGTAGTGCATCACTTTTCGGGTCTGTTTTCTGCGCGAATACGGATCCGACCCGAATTCATGTTTTTTTATGAACGTGATATGGGACAACCTTCTTAAAGGAATTTTCTCCTAGGGTATTGTGCATTGTTTTGAAACACGTCCCCATAAAATTTTAAGCCTCCTCCGAGGTAATATTCACTATCATGCTGGTGTCAAACTAGTCCAGCAATACTGCTCCACGGCTACCGACCTGCGCTAGACAAGTCATCGCCTTTTGAGCCGAGCTCAACTTCTTCGGATCATTATCTCGACGAGCGAACAAGAGTTCGAAATCAACATGGATAAATCATCAGCAACATCTTCGCCCCACGGAATACACGGAGCGGGAACACAGGCGTCGCCGCATGGTCACTTCATCAAACCGGCATTGACCGCATCACAAGTTACGACCTGCGTCGGCATGGCCGCACTTTTGCTTATTCAAGCCGATGTCCATCACGCCGAAATGCTTCAACACCTCGACTGACACGGCAGCTGCAACATCTCCTTACCGACCTGCTCCGTCTCCTTGGCTAGACCGAGGCTTCACCATCTCTTCATCAACTTACTTCAGAGACTTCGGCGTCACCAGCCGACCAGCTTCATCACATTAGCTGGACCACGGGCTTTTTCTCGGCGAGCCAACCTTTGCTAGCATCGCCATGCCACCGCTTCATCACCCATCAGGCAATGGGTGTGCGGATCGAGCCCCAATTTTGGGAGTAACCTTTCTCCAGATTGCTACAACAGATAAACCTGGTGCTATCAATCCTATTATTTTTTCTTGCTTGGGTTTATTTTTCCCAAGGAATTATTACTCCGGTTTGTTTCATCATCTATACACAGGTCTATCAAATGGTGGCCGCATTAACAACGGCCGCGTGGTGGTTCAGTTAGTTTTCGTATACAGTTCGGCGAATGCCGCATCTGGAACTCAGACTGGCCTGCGAATTCGGGCTTGGCCATGCCTTCAACGCGTCACGCCGACGCCCTGCATCGACATGGCTTCAGCGCCAGGCCACATCTCTTTCAATAAATTATTTTTGTGAAAAGCAATTATCCTTTTTGGACCGCACTATTTTATGTGTGTAGGTGATCGACTCCGACTGTGTCACGTAGTCTCTTCGGCAAGCCGATGTTGTCGTCCCAATCGGCGTAAATCGGCTCGTGTGATCACCTTGTTGGTCGTGTTGCCATACCGACGTGTTTGGTTGCCTCGGGGACTTCGGCATCGCCGAGAGAGCTCTACCTCATCGAGTGTTCGGCGCACATGCCATATTTCTTCTATTACTCACTTTGCATAAATTATTGATTATGCAACAATTTATTATTATTATTATTATTATTATTATTCCTATTATCTCTAGCTTGCACTATTTTCTGTGCACACGTAGATAATCCGGGCAGCGCTTTCACCGCGGTGTACCGACGTACCATGTCACCTCGGCTGACCCGGGGTTTCGTCATCACTTCATTAACACACGCTGGGGGCTTCGGCGTCACACTGCTGGCCTGCTTCGTCCCCGCGGTCGGACTGGGGTTTTCACCTCGCCCATAGACTATGCTGCGTCACCACTTCATCAAGCCGAGCTCTTTACTCGGACATCTCGGGACCGGCTTGGGGGCTAGGATCTCGGCCTGCGTCATCAACATCGGGCACATTAACCAGCTAAGTCGCTTTCATGCTCAAAAACTTCTAGTTTTAAATTTTGTTCGGTTCGACCAAGCATTATACTTTTCGGCACAAAGTTGTTTGTGACAAAAGTTCCTTGTCAAAACTTTGTTTGTGACTCGCATATTCAAATACCCTGTTTATTTGGGGGCTCCCTTGATGGAGCTTTTCCTCTTGCATATGATTATACTTGTACAGCTTCGTTCCTTGTTCGTGTATTATGCCACAATATGCACCATATTGACCTAAGCGATTTGCAAGCTGGGTTGCCTCGCTCCTGTGTTTACCCCTACATTCCCGATTGTTCGGCTAGGGAGTAAAAGGAGCACCTCTGCGATTGTCACGACTGGGTCATACGAGCTCTGACCTCAGACTGGGTGAAGCCGAAAGCTAGCGCTCTTATTGTTTTCAATCATGGTCGGCACACAACGGAACTCATGAGTACAAAAAATCTATTGCACAAGTCTCATAGTAATAATGAGCACCGAAGAAAGGTATCGGTGGGGGTTCTATTT
Organism: Triticum urartu; assembly: GCF_003073215.2. NCBI lineage: Eukaryota > Viridiplantae > Streptophyta > Magnoliopsida > Poales > Poaceae > Triticum > Triticum urartu. Next base: position 599,193,843 of record NC_053026.1, read on the forward strand.
TCTTCGAAGATGCTTCTTACACTTCGTTAGTAATATAGCATAAGTTCCCTGAGCGCGCTTTGTCTATTACAGCCTTATGGCCTGATTTCCTGGTCATTGGAAACACCATCGATACTCTCGACAGGCGGAGTACATGACACTCTTCGGCCCTTGGCCGAAGAGGGAGAAGCCGACGGTCGGTTAAGACGCGTTTAAAGTTTGGGTGAACACATATATGATATAAGTACTTCGGTACATAAAGGGGCTCTTAAAATTTATATATGAGCTGTAAATGTGTTTTCTCCTTGGTCATTGTCAAAACACGACAGAAGCACAATTTTTTTCTCTTCCAATTTTCGGATTGGCACCAAACACTTGATCTTGTTCGGACGTCATGTTTTTACTGACGTTTTTTTGGTTTTCCAAGCTTTTGGCACTTTTAAACTATTTGTGTGTTTTCAGCACAAGTCTCGCAGTGCAACGCCAGACACCTTTAGAGATTCGGCAAAAACATTCTCGGATATTGCTATATATGCATCGGTTTCGAATTGTGCCTTCGGTCAATAGTTGGGTTACCCGGCTCCTGCGCTTGCCTCCTACGTTCCGCTTTGTTTGGCTAGGTGTGCAAAGGGAGAACCATTGCGATTGTGCTTCCAGCTCACATGGTTAAGCACCTCAGTGGAGAAAGCCAAAAACTGACTGTCACAATAAGCGTAAACTTGTCAGTGATCCGATGACTGTGTTAAATGATGGGCCATTCATAACATTGGCCGAAGTGTTTACGGCTTGACCTCGACTGTCACCGAACACTACCGGGGGCTAGTAACTGGCCTCCCAAATTAAATCCTCAATATTTTGCTCTTACATTAGAGCTGAGGTTTCATGATCATGCTTAGCATGACAACCCAAAGAAAGGAACCGATAGCGGGACTATTTTCTTTGGAAGACATTTCTTATGTTAAACAGTAATATAACATATCTCTCTGCGTATCTTTGTTTATAAAACCGTATGTCCAGATTGCCCTGTTTGTCGTAAATCTTTGCCCTCATAAATGCTTTATAAAGTAGGACAAACACTCATCGGCTACAGGCCGAGGAGGTGGAAGCCGATGGTTGGTCAACAAAGTTTTGTACAATGCGGATCCGAGCATTAATGACGTAAAGTACTTGGATACATAGAGTCATTACACATAATTTGTGATTTTACTATGGATATCGATCCTTAATTCGGCACCTGTGCCCGCATTAAGGCTCGGGGGCTACTGGGCTTCGGGCTTATTATTTACAAATATTAAAGGGGCACACCGATCCCCTGATCTAGTGTTGCCACCCAACCAGTGTCTTGGGGGCTACTGCATGGCCTGTCCAATGCAGAAAATTTTAAGTGCAATACAGTTTCCGAGGAGATTTTGATCCTAAGGTTGGCCGGACGCACCCAACCTGAGTCTCGAGGACTGAGCATGCCGCTTTTTGTGTCTCGAAGTATTCTACCGAGCTAGGACTTGATCCTCAGGCCGATTTTGCAGATCAACCTGAGTCTTAGCGGCTACTGGGATCAACGGTCTTATGTCATCCTTCAGGTGCATCTCGGGTTTTAGACCGATACACACCTTGAGGGCTACTGGCTATATATATCGGCAGAGAATAAATTGCACCAATCAAAAACATTGACAAAAAATCGGCTCGCAGTCGGGGTGGTGCACCACCTCGAAAGCAGTCCGGCATAAAGCTCGGGTGCTAGTGGCTGGCTCCATAGAGGGCATTTCCGGCATTAAGCTCGGCTAAACTACTTACTTTTTTGAACCAAGGTGATTTATGACACCTCGGATATAGTCCGGCGTTGGAGCTTGGATACAGTCCGGCGTTGGAGCTTGAACATAGTCCGGCGTTGGAGCTCGGATACATTCCGGCGTTGGAGCTTGGAAGCGGTCCGGCGTTGGTGCTCGTCTGCAAAAGATACCACGAATATAGTCCGGCGTTGGAGCTCGGACGCAAGAGGACGCTGCCGCCCGGGAACAACTTCAAACCCGAGGTGTGGCATAAAAATAACAAGGCATTGATAGAGGCCGGAAACTTAAAGGGGCTCCTCGGATACCCGACGTATAAACTCTTCGGATGCACATTGGTGATCCTCAAGATCGAAGAAGATTTGTTGAACCAGTTTTCAAGACCGACAACTGAAGATGAAGAACAATTCAGAAGAATCGAGGAGTGTCCCCAACTTGAAGACCGGTTTAGGGGCTACTGACGGTGTCCTGGACTAGGGGGTACTCACCATGTCGTCTCCCAGTCAGTTAGATTGGGCCGAGGACCCCCATGGCCGTATACTCATGGGCCAGTTCGGACAACTGTCGCATATACAAGGAAGATTCCACAAGACTTGGTGGTCAAGACAAGGACTCCTCCCCCACCGGCGTATTCGGCTAGGACTCTTGTTATCCTAGGCCTCTGGTGCATTATATAAACCAGGGCCAGGCTAGTCGATAGATATACAAAACAACAATCATACCATAGGCTAGCTTATAGGGTTTAGCCTCTACGATCTCGTGGTAGATCAACTTTTGTAATACTCATCTCATCAAGAACAATCAAGCAGGACGTAGGGTATTACCTCCATCAAGTGGGCCCGAACCTGGGTAAACATCGTGTCCCCTGGCTCCTATTACCATCCGCCTTAGACGCACAGTTCGGGACCCCCTACCCGAGATCCGCCGGTTTTGACACCAACAATAGTCCTTGGACATTATCAATGATGTGTATCAGCAAGTACGTGACTTGTTTGTGGGACTATGCATTGTATGATGACTGTACTAAAAGGTCCCTAGTCGGAAGGGCTGTGTGGACGCGCAGCCGACTAGACTAGCATATGACACAGCCGATGGCTTGGTCTCACTAGCCATGGAGCATTGGATGCTAACCGGATAATATGGAATTGGAAGGATCTGGACGAATTTGCCGTAGTCGGATCCGAGTTGAGATAAGGTCCGAGTCGGACAAACCCAACTATGAGACGCAACGATATGTCTTCTGTAAGTCTCTAGTACAACATATGTTCTATGTCCTAAGACCTGAGCTGGAGCATGTACTAGGGATGGTGACAGACTTGCTTTGGACCAACCAAATGCTACTGCGTGACTGGGTAGTTACAAAGGTAGATTTCGGGCTTGTCCAGACCCATGCTACGAGACATGGTCGAGAAAGATGGGATTTGCCCCTCCGATCAGGATAGATATACTCTGGGCCCCTCGTATGATCCGACCAAGATAAGCATGGCCATGCGACAAGGATTATGAGATAATCTGGTTTGTGGTCGGCATAACTAGAACGAGAAAGAGGTCGGGCTAGCACAAGGATGACATACTCACCTTGAGCCCGACAACATATATCGTGTGGCAAAGGTAACAGAAGTATGATGTACATGTTTGCCTAACCAGCTTCATAGTCTACTTGGTGCTCGACATGCCTTGCTAGGGGCCTCTACCAACCATGCAGTTCGGAGGTGATCCGAATTGCGACCAAGCCGGCTTGAACCTAAGGGGTCGCGCGCTTAAGGGAAGGAACCTACGAGGTCGAACTCGAGGACACTGGTCGGATGTGATCCGAGCTGTGTTCGGATTCTGGCTGAGTAGACTAACGGGCTTTAGGGTCCGTGTGAGACCCAAGTGTTGAGCCCATGACGAATGCCTATATAAAGTGGGGGTGTGGCACACTCATGAGATTGATCGCTTCGGCGTTGTCACTAGGGTTTGCATGTGTTGTGAATAGCCACCTCCACTCGACCGCCGACTGTGTGATCGGACCTAGCAGTCCGCCGCACGGTGTTCCTCCTGCACGCGCGGATACCGTTAGAGGCGGTGCACTTGCGCCGGTCCGGCGAACCTATACGAGGGAACCGACGACCGACTGTTCGAGGGAGATCGAACGAGGAGGAGACGCGCTGCCCCAACTCTTCTGCTGCACGGCACTACGCGTCTAGAACAATCTGCGATCCATCTCCCGTAGCATGTTCTTGGTTGTTCTGCGCATAGGAAAATTTTAATTTGCAGTCGAGGCACCCTACCATAGAACCCAACAAGATCCGGCCGAGGGCGCCCCGGAGCCGCCACCCCGACCTCCTCCCCCGGTCTCGCCCCCGTGCCTTGCATCCCGCATCGCCAGCCGTCGTCCCCTGCTTCACGAACGAGACGATCAGCAAGTCCCACTCGTCCTGGAGCATTGACCGTGCCCTCCACCTCGTTCGATCCCGCCAGCAGAGACAAGCGCCAGGGCCCAGCCGCGCCTTGCCCTGCTGCGTGGACCACCGCATCCCCAGCTAGCCTGTTGGCCCAACGTGAGGAGCCGCCTGCAGCCTCCCCTGTGCACTTTTGGGCCTGCCAGTTTCGGCCCGTTGCATTTTTTCCCCGCCTCTGCGATTTAGCTGTTATTCCAGAGAGTGCAATTTTACAGAAAAGACCCTAGTCATCATGCATTTAATAACTCACCAACCATACACAGGTTCTAGTTTCCGGTCCTTTTTTCAGTTTGATGGTCCCTCACTCATGGATGGAGTGGACCCTGGCCACAATGTGTTTGATAACTTGTCTGATGTTTGGTCCTCTGAAGATGAAATTGCTGTTGTTGAAAGCTTGGCTAATAGTTTCATTGTGGGAAATCTTGCTGCCCAGACTGCATTTGCCAGAGCTGGCGGTGAGTCCATTAACGTTGCTATTGTTATGGATTATGAATTGCTTCTGTGGATGGGATCTATGATCAAACACATCTACACTCGTGCACTCACAAATGTGCCGGCCCAGAGCACAAGCTTTCCTGTTAAACCTTTCGAGTTTATTCAGAGACAACTGGAGGCAATCTGCATTGTATGGATGCTGAACTTACAGCCTGAACCTGACTACCTGTTCAGGATTTTTAGTTCTAAGTTCCAGTTGGGAATATCCATTGCTCCTCTGCACTTGATCCATGATAACACAATGGATTCTGCTGGTGACATTGTGGACGATAGTGTACTGTTTCAGTTGCAGGAGCCCAATGATGTGGTTTCAGTGCTGGCAACTGATAGCTTTATCTAGCAGGCTGACTTGACTGCCTCACCACCTGATACTACTCTTCAACTGATTGCGCCTTCATTGTTGTTCAATGAAGTTGCACCCCGCAATGGCAAAGCCCCACCTGACACCATTGCAGTCCGGAGGAGCACTCGTTCGAACAAGTATGATGGCTTCAAGGTCCATCAGATCACTGATGTCAAGCAGAACCGATCTAGGGTGAAGGCCAGAGTCACTCCAACTGTTAGAGCAATCTCCATGGCCGTGGCTCCTATCCAAGCTTCAACCAAGGTGTGCCCGCCCTCCACTCCCATTCAGGAACTCCAGCCGGTGGGCATTCGTTGTGGAATTTCTCCTGATGATCTCTCTGAAGATAAGCTACTGGCTGCCCAGCAGACCGTCTCTGATGAGGCTGCCTGATTTTCTTTATGCTCATGAATAAATCCTGGAATGTTCTGTCGTGGAATATCAGAGGGATTAACTCTGAAAACAAACTTTTGGCGATTAGGAATGCGATTGATACTAGTGGCTGTTCGGTGCTATGTATCCAAGAAACTAAATGGGAATCTTTTGATTTAGTGTTTATTAAATCTTTCTGCCCCAAGCACTTTGATAAATTTGTGTTTGCGCCTTCAATTGGGGCCTCGGGTGGAATCCTAACTGCCTGGAATAGTTCAACTTTTGTGGGCACACCTTGGCATGTGGAATCATTTGCGGTGGGTGTCTCTTTTGTGTCCACACAGTCGAATGATTCATGGAATTTGGTGAATGTCTATGGACCATGTACTGGTCAGAGACGATCAGACTTTACTTCCTGGTTGTTTGATCTTCATATCCCAGATAATGAAAATTGGTTAATATTGGGAGACTTTAATTTCATACGCTCCACAGATAACAGAAACAGACCGGGGGGAGATGCTGATGATATGTTGCTTTTCAATGAGATAATTCGGGCGCAATCCCTAATGGAAGTTCCTGTCAAAGGAAGGGCTTTCACCTGGAGTAACATGCAAGATGATCCACTCCTGGAACAACTTGATTGGTTCTTTTCTTCTACAAACTGGACCACCTCCTTCCCAAACACAATGGTTCTACCGCTGGGGAAGGCGGTGTCTGATCATATCCCGTGTGTAATTTCAATTGAATCCAAAATCCCAAAGTCCAAGCTGTTCCGTTTTGAGAATTTCTGGGTCAACCACGCTGGTTTCTCTGAAGTTCTTGCACGATCTTGGGATAAACCTTGTCACGCTCCTAACTCAGCGGCGCTGGTGTGCAAAAAACTTAAGTCACTTAGGTATGACCTCAAGCATTGGAGCAGAGGAGTTTCTAATATGAAATTATGATCCAGAATAGCAACGACGCCCTGACCAACCTTGATGCCCTGGAGGACAAGAGAAATCTGTTTGTGCAGGAAGCAAATTTTAGGCGAATCCTTAAAGATCATCTAAACCGCCTCCTCAAATATCAAAAGGAATACTGGAGAAAGAGATGCACAATCAGATATTTTAGGTTTGCTGATGAGAACACTAAACTCTTTCAATCCCTAGCAACGGAGAGGTTTAGGCACAACTCCATTGCTAGTCTGCGAGAGGGCGATGTGGAGGTCACCAATCATGTTGGGAAAGAAGGTGTGCTGTTCAACATGTATAAAGAAGTCTGGGTTTTTCTAAACCCACACACATGCGATTTCACCTACAATGGATCATCAAAAAGGTTGACGGCCTGGAGGTGTTATCGATCCCCTTTTCCATAGAAGAGATTGATGCAGTAGTCAAGGAAATGCCGGCCGACAGGGCCCCTAGACCCGATGGTTTTAATGGCTATTTTCTCAAATCTTGCTGGCACTTATCAAGAAGGACATCTATAAGATGTGCCATGATTTCCATGACGGCAACCTTGATATATCTAGCATTAGTGAGGGATACATCACCCTAATCCCAAAAATCTCCTTCCCGGAGACAGCCAATGACTGCAGACCCATCACCCTGCTCAATTGCTGCTTAAAAATCATCACGAAGATCCTGGCCAATCGCTTGTAGAAACTCATCCTTAAAATCATTCACAGAAACCAGTATGGGTTCCTCGAAGGTAGAACCATACAGGACTGCCTTGCATGGTCGTTTGAATACATTCATCAGTGCCAAGCATCTTCACGGGAGATTATGCTGCTCAAACTGGACTTTGCTAAAGCTTTTGATACGATCGAACATGAGCCGATGTTGTAGATCATGAAACATATGGGTTTTGATGACAGATGGCTGGGTTGGATGAAGTCTATTTTCTCCTCTGGTGTTTCCTCGGTGCTGTTGAATGGAGTCCCAGGTAGGAAATTCCCGTGCAAGTGTGGTGTGAGGCAAGGGGACCCCCTGTCACCCCTCATTTTTGTTCTGGTAGCTGACCTCCTCCAAGCAGCGATCAATGATGCTTTCACTCAGGGCTTGATCAAGCTACCTTTCTTGTGCAGTCGGACATGTGACTACCCGGTCATCCAATACGCGGATGACACAATACTGGTCATGCCAGCCTGCCCCGATCAAGCCACTCGCATGAAATCCATCCTAGTCGATTATGCTGATTCTGTTGGTCTGAAAATTAACTTCCACAAGTCCATGTTGATCCCCATCAATCTTGACTTAAAGCAAGCTTCTACCCTAGCACAAATTTTTGGCTGCACGGTCGGGTCCCTACCCTTTACATACCTGGGTCTCCCCATGGGAACGACGAAACCAACACTGCTTGAAATCATGCCAATGGTATGTGGAGTTGAGGGAAAATTGTCCATGACCCTTTGCTTGCTTTCGGCCGATGCCAAGCTCACTCTGGTAAACTCTATCATTACATCGATCATGATCTATGCCATGTGCACACTTAAGCTGCACCCCAAGGTGATTGAACACATTGACAAGCAGCGTAGATACTGTTTGTGGGCCAAAAACACAGAAATGGGAGTTAAAAATAACACTTTGGCTGCTTGGGAGCTAGTTTGTAGACCGAAGCGCAAAGGTGGTCTTGGGGTGATCGACATCAAAACCCAGAACGTGGCACTCCTCCTCAAACACCTTTATAAGATCTACAATCATCATGACGTCCCATGGGTGACTTTGATATGGGACACATACTATGCGGGTAGAGTGCCACATGCAGTAGACCGATCGGCTCTTTCTGGTCGCGTGATGTCATGCTGCTCAGTAACGTGTTCCGGGCCATCACTAAGGTTGCGATTGGGGATGGATCTTCAGCTCTGTTTTGGAAGGATGTGTATATTGAGCATGATCAAGAAGCACCACTCTCCGAGATCTTCCCCCGTGCCTTTTACTTTTGCCCAAACGAGGATGAGACGGTGGGCACTGTTTTCGCGGCTACTGACCCTGCTATGCTCTTCCATCTACCTCTGTCTACCCAAGCGATAGAGGAGGTCAGAGAGATTCAGCAAAGATCCAGGCATATCATGCCGGAGAGGGACTCCGCTGATTCTTAGGTTTGTTCCCTTGGAGGAGAGTTCTTGGCCAGCACGTACTACAATCACTGCTTCAGGGAAACGATTGTCGATGAGGCATTTCTATGGCTTTGGAAAGCCAAGAGCCCCATCAAATTTAAGATGTTTGGCTGGTTATTGCTGGTGGATCGTCTAAACACAAGGAACATGTTGAAACGTAGACACTATGTTGCTGTGGACAACAACTACGCATGCATGTTGTGCCAAAACCCGCCGGAGGAAATAGTTGAACACCTCTTTTTCTCATGCCCTTTTAGCCAGCGATGTTGGGCCAGAGTGGGATTAATTTGGAGAAATGGGGGTAATAGGGTCTCTCTGCTGCATGCTGGAAAAAATCAGTGGAGTCAGCCGCTGTTCATGGATATTTTCTTGTTGGCCACGTGGAGCATCTGGAAAGAGAGAAACAATGAATATTTCAGAGGGGTGCCTCACTCTTTCGCTGCATGGCTAGATAGATTCAAAAACCTTTTAAACCTGCTTGGGCACAACTGTAAAGAAGAGCTTCGCCACTTCTTAGACTCTTATATACAAAACCTGTAACCTAGCAGCACTTTACTTTCTTAGTTGGTCTGAGGGGGGCCCTCAATCACCCCTCACTTGTAATGATGTAACTTTTGTTGTGTAAGTAATACATAGTCAGTGGGAGCCTCTCCCACTGTCGCCATTGTTCAAAAAAAACTCACCAACCGTGCATCACATGTAAAAACTTCATATATGTAAAATGCCTAGAATTTCATCTAGTTTCATAATATCCAACTCCCATCCATGTTTAAAATGTTTAGAATGCTATTTGCATTTATTTTGCATATTTCCATGTTAAAATGATTTAATTCATAACTAAATAACCGTAGCTCCAAACTTAATAAACTTTATATGTAAATGGGGTAGAAAATGCATAGTTTAACATGTTGCACTTATCTTGCATGTTTAACAACTCTAAAATATGGGTTAGGGAAGAACAGTACCAAATCTAAAATATGCTCATGGGATCTTCCGGGATTGTTGTTTGTTATTTCTGGCCTCATTTATACTTGCATAAATAGATAGTTTCTTTATGCTTCACCCCTTGCCATGTTTAATAACATTTAATATTGTTGGGTACATAAAAGGGAGAGAACTAAATAATCGAATGTGGTGTTTCGTCAATATGCAACTCGTTGCATATTGAGCTCCACTTAACTTGTAGTGTTGTTTGTTGCATTTTGCCATGCCATGCCTCATTAAAGCAGACATGCATCATCCTTGGTTGTGCATCATGCCATGTTTATGCTTGTGTGTTTACCATGTTGCTTGCTTCTTTCTGGTTTGTTTCTCTCGTTAGCTTCAGTTTCGTTCCGGAGTTGTGAGGATTCATTCGACTACGTCCGTTTGTCTTCTTCATGGACTCGTTCGTCTTCCATGCAGGATCTTAGGCAAGATGACCATTACCCTCGATATCACTTCTATCTTTGCTTGCTAGTTGTTCGCTTTATCGCTATGTCGCGCTACCTACCACTTGTTATATCATGCCTCCCTTATTGCCATGTCAAGCCTCTAACACACCTTCCTAGCAAACCGTTGTTTGGCTAAGTTACCGCTTTTGATCAACCCCTCTTATAGCGTTGCTAGTTGCAGGTGCCTTGCAGGTTGTTCCATGTTGGAACATGGATATGTTGGGATATCACATTATCTCTTATTTTAATTAATGCATCTATATACTTGGCAAAGGGTGGAAGGCTCGACCTTATGCCTGGTATTTTGTTCCACTCTTGCCGCCTTAGTTTCCGTCATACCGGTGTTATGTTCCTTGATTTTGCGTTCCTTACGCAGTTGGGGTTATGGGACCCCCTTAACAGTTCGCTATGAATAAAACTCCTCCAGCAAGGCCCAACCTTGGTTTTACATTTTCCTAACAGCCTATAACTTTCCCTTGGGGTTGCAAACCCGAGGGTCATCTATATTTAACCCCCCCGGGCCAGTGCTCCATTGAGTGTTGGTCCAACCTAGATCCACTTGCGGTGCCACCCCTTCACCCGGGGTCTTCGGTTGCCGTACGTAGTGTTCATCCGATGTGCCCTGAGAATGAGATATGTGTAGCTCCTATCGGGATTTGTCGGCACATTCGAGCGGTCTTGCTGGTCTTGTTTTACCATTGTCGAAATGTCTTGTAACCGGGATTCCGAGACTGATCGGGTCTTTCCGGGAGAAGGAATATCCTTCGTTAATCGTGAGAGCTTGCGATGGGCTAAGTTGGGACACCAGGGTATACACTTTCGAGAGCCATGCCTGCGGTTATGTGGCAGATGGGAATTTGTTAATATCCAATTGTAGAGACTTGACACTTGACTTAATTAAAATGGATCAACCGCGTGTGTAGCCGTGATGGTCTCTTTTCGGCGGAGTCGAGGAAGCGAACACGGTTTGGGTTACGTTTGTACGCAAGTAGTTTCAGGATCACTTCTTGATCATTTCTAGCTTCACGACCGATGCGTAGCATCTCATCTTACTCTTATTTGCGTATGTTAGCCACCATATTTGCTTAGCGCTTGCTGCAACTCCATCTCATTACCTTATCCTACCCATAAGCTTAAATAGTCTTGATCTCATGGGTTTTGAGATTGCCGAGTCCTCGTGACTCATAGATACTACCAAAATAGTTGTAGGTGCCGGTGATGCCAGTGCAGGTGTTGCTACCGAACTCAAGTGGGAGTTCGCCGAGGACTTGGTCGTTACTATGTTTCGTTTCATGATGATCAGTAGTGGAGCCCAGTTGGGACGATCTGGGATCTAGCATTTGCGGTTATCTTCTTTTCATTTGGTTTTGACCGTACTCCGTCTATGTGTGTATTTTGGATGATGTATGAATTATTTAAGTATTGTGTGAAGTGGCAATTGTAAGCCAACTCTCTATTATCCCTTTCTTGTTCATTACATGGGATTATGGGAAGATGACCCTTCTTGTGACAAAACCACAATGCGGTTATGCCTCCAAGTCGTTACTCGACACGTGGGAGATATAGCCGCATCGTGGGCGTTACATAAAGCCCATAATTTTATTGGGCCAAATAGGCCCGAGATACATTTTGGCCTGTTAATTGCTCGTCCTATTTGGGCCAAACATGGACCTTAGGCAGTTTCGTCCTGTATTGGCCCATGAATTTTTCGGCTCAACGCTAGCCCAATCTAGGTTTTAGCCTGTTAAAAGCCCATGGAGCTAGACAGAACTTTACTCGTCCTGTTAAAGGCGGGAAACAACTATAGGTTTAGACCTGCTAATGGCCCAAGATGATTATAGGCCCACGTTTTGGCCCGTATGAGTAACAGGCCGGCCTGAAGACCGACAACACTAATATCCACTGAACCTTCCGGCCTAAATTCAACATACCGACCAAGAACAAACCTAGACTATATAACAAAGAAATTACAGCATATTACATCCCCTCGGCATCAAAGTTCGCCACCAGTGATAATAAAGGGCAACCAGACAGCAGATTACATAAACTGGGCAGGTCGCCACCAGTGGAAGTTAACAGGCGGAAAAAATAATAGACAGAGCCGACAACACTTCAACACAGTTCAAGAAAGGTTAGCCCAGCCCAGGAGCTGCAGCGCAAGTAGCTTAGCAACCTGTTGAGACTGCGCTTCTTTGGCGCTCATATCCACCAACTTAAGCTGCATAGCATCAATAAACGTCATGTACTTACGGTTAATCTTGCATAGAGATTGGAGTTCTAGTCGTATTTGAGCGGAAGCATGTATTTCTGCTTGAATTTCAGACTGAAGAAGTCAAACAGATTCAGGCGGCGTCTTCATCGAGCTTGTGTCACTGAGTAAGTTTGACACTACATCAAGATGTGACTTCGTGGTTGTATCCCTACCCTCAATATGTGTTGCCTTCTCCTCTGGAATATGTGTTAGAGGGACAAACAATGGGTTCGTCTCACTATCATTGTGGCAGTTCTTCCTAGCAGCAGTGTTGTCACCCTGAAACAGAAACAAGTAGGTAGATAACAGGTTTTGCACGTATAAGCATGAGCGCTGTCAATTCATCTAATTTCTTTGTCAGAAATAAAGAGACACGGCTTAAAATAGCATTAACATAATAGGCATTGTTCATACTTAAGACGGCAGGAAATGGCATTGTGCAGGAGCGGCCAGCTTCACCAGACCACTGGATTACAGATTAAGAACACAAGCATAACAATAGTTCTAAACAATGTATAAACATGAATGGTGAGTGTACTGTCAATTTATACCATTTCAGATTGGTAAATAAATATACACGATTTAAATAACATTAATATAATATGGCATTGTTCATAGTTGAGACATAGCAGGATATGACATTGTGCTGTTGTTGGTAGTCTCACCACACCACTGGATTACAGATCAAGAACACAAGCATACACATAGTGCTAAAGAAGATAACTTGCTATGTTTAGTTTAATTTACATGGTATGAATAAGGAACTAGATTGTACAACTAAAGATTGAAATTGTTTGAAATTGAGAATGACAAACTTATGTTTATGTACTTCTACTTTATAAACTTTGAACACACAATTTGATGCAGATGACAAAAATAAACAGCATTTGCACTCATAGCTATCCAAATATAAACAACAAAGTTTGAAGGCTCGAGGAAGACAAACTTACATTAGTAGTGAAGACAAACTCTATAAAGGCCTTGTCCATATTGATGGGGGGATTCAAGAAGTTTACCGCACACTCTTCTTCAAGAGTATTGCCTTTATTCTACATTTTGTTAAGAGTAAATATAGATGTGAAAATATAGGAACAAATGGCGATTATTTAACTTAAGATGTAGAGTACAAATGTAAATACAACATACAGGCAGAAGGCACTGACAAGAGCAATGCGGAGCTAAACTTCTTCAGTAACATTGGTTTTATTCAATATTTTGGCAAGAGTAAATGTAGATCTGATGTGTAGAAAAATGGAGGATAAGGGAAAATAAGTTGCAAAGTGTACATGAAGAACTAGCTGACAAATATAAGTACAGTGATGAAGGACAACAGATACTTACAAGAACAATGCAGAACTAAATTTCTTCATAGGCATTGGGTTTATTCTACATTAATTTAAGCATTAATATAGATCTGATAATTCAGAGTGAACAGTGGATAAGCAAGCTATAATGCACAATGATGTCACATAATCCACTAGGTATGAATGTAAGGACAGCGATAGGACAATAGGTACTCACAAGAGCAAGGCAGCGACCAACATAGTTGTGATATCCTAGGTTTTGCGGCACTGGTTCTATCACCAATATACGTCGGGTGCTATGTGATTTCTCCGGTAGCACCACCTTTTTCAAGGACTTTGCTTGTACTCCTTCAGGTTTTGCAATCACCCTCTTCCTTTTGGATGTCTGAAACACAAGAACAACATTTGAATGGAAAAACATCGTATGACAACAAATGGAATAGGTGTCGATAATGGATGGGCATGGCATCTTCACATATATCATGAGTAAACTAAGCAGATGGCGGTGCAACGAAGCAAAAGAAATGCAAGACACCTTATGCAAGATATGTGCAACCAATAAAACCTTGCCAAATTAGAACATGCACCTTATTGGGTGAACATGATAGGCCATCTGCCTTTGACTCCTTGAGCTCAGAATAGTCATTAGGATCATATTCTGAATACAAATCTATAGGTTGGGACCATGTGGGTTTCATTGCATCCACAATGGACCTCAATCCCTTGATGCCACGTTTGTTACCCATTGAACTGTTCTGCAATATTCTTCTAGTGTGCGCATTCTTATATTCATTGTGATTACGTACAATATCTGTAAAGCATGAAAACACAAATAGCAGTGAGATTATCTTCTTCCTCGTCTCTGATTCTTCTGATGAACCGTGGTCGAGTAAGTAGAGACACATGTCATAGTATAGCCTTCTTCTTCCTCGTCTCTGATTCTTCTGATGAATCGTGGCCGAGTAAATAGCAACACATGTCATAGTATAGCCCCCCACGTAGCAGCTCAGGCTGTCCCGTCTAAACCATGTACACGTACATATAGCCACACACCAAAAAATACGGCAACGTACGTACATACATGCGGGGTCTCGAACGCCTACTCGCGCATATGTACGGCCAGGGCTCGTGTACATGGCTGGGTCGGAATGGAGAAACTGCGTCGTCATCGTGTTCATGGGGAGGCAACGGAATGTGTCGTGTTCATCAGGAGGCAACGGAACACGTGCTGTTCATCGGGAGCGAACCGGCTTGGATGAAACAGCCGATGGAAATGAGGCTTGGCGTACCGCAGAACAGAGGAAACAGCCTTGTGTTCGACCGGCCATAGTCGAAATGGGATCCTGTTCATCGGGAGGGGTCTGGTGTACCGCAAAACGGAGGAAATAGACTTCTCTTGGTCGAAACGGGGTCCTGTTGATCGGGAGGGGTGTGGCGTACCGCAAAACGGAGGAAACAGACTTGTGTTGGAGCGCTATGGTTGAAACGGGGGTCCTGTTCATCGGGAGGGGTGTGGCGTACCGCAAAACAGGACTCCACGGGATACTGTTCATCTCCATTATCGACCTCCTCCAGCCTTCACGGGCTACTGTTCATCCACCGTCGACCTCCTCCAGCCTCCACCTACGACTGTTCATCCACGGGCTCCTGTGCATCCAACCTCCACCACGCGCTCCTCCATCGGCTACTGTTCAACCAGCCCTCTCCACGGGGTCCTGTTCAACCACCCCTCCATGGGCTACTATTCATCTAGCCCACCACTGGCTACTATTCAACTAGCCCTCCACGGGGTCGTCCTGTTCATCCAGCCCTCCACGGGGTCTTGTTCATCCACCCCTCCACGGGGTCCTGTTCTTCCACCGACTCGACCTATCGGGGTACTATTCGTCTAGCGACAACGGCCTCTACTACCACGGGGTCCTGTTCATCCAACCCCCACCGGGAACTGTTCATCCAAAACCCCCCAACAACGCTCACTTTTCATCCAGAGGCAGCATCGATCGGCTTCAGTTAGCAGCAGTAGCGAAGGAATCGCTCGACTGGGTTCAGTTAACAGCCATCGATCGATCGCTCGGGTTCAGTAACGCGTAGCCTGCAGTGCAATCGCTCGGGTTCAGTTAGATCCCAACACCTCACTCGGGTTCAGTTAGAGCGCAACGCCTCGCACACACACACGTATGTACGAGAGAAACACGCATTGCTCGGCCCTCGACCACCCACCGTAACCGGGAACTCCCCCGATATTTTGCTCGCCCTCGCTTCTACCACATTTTTTTCCGTCATGCATGACCCAAAGAATGTCATGCAGCCGCGTCTCCGGCCCAACCAGGAAGAAAAGCCCATTTTCTGTCATGATTTTTTGTCATAGAAGTAGGATCCCACCACATCTACGATGATACCGGGTTTTGTCACAATTATCATCATAGAAATGTCATAAGAATGACTGAATTTTTTCGTTTGACCCAAAATGTCACATATGTGTCTTTTTTTGTAGTGTTCGGATCTGCGGTAGAAGGTGTACCCAATTGTTTCCTTAGGGTATCCTATGAAGACACACTTCTCCGATTTGGGTTCGAGCTTATCAGGCTGAAGCCTTTTGACATAAGTGTCGCAACACCAAACTTTAAGAAACGACAGCTTAGGTTTGCCAAACCACCGTTCATACGGTATCATCTCAACGGATTTAGACGGTGCCCTATTTAACGTGAATACAGCTATCTCTAATGCATAACCCCAAAACAATAGTGGCAAATCGGTAAGAGACATCATAGAACGCACCATATCTAATAAACTACGGTTACGACGTTCAGACACACCATTATGTTGTGGTGTTCCAGGTGGCGTGAGTTATGAAACTATTCCACATTGTTTTAAATGAAGGCCAAACTCGTAACTCAAATATTCATCTCCGTGATCATATCGTAGAAACTTTATTTTCTTGTTACGATGATCCTCTACTTCACTCTGAAATTCCTTGAACTTTTCAAACGTTTCAGACTTGTGTTTCATCAAGTAGATATACCCATACCTATTCAAATCATCTGTGAAGGTGAGAAAATAACGATACCCGCCGCGTGCTTCAACACTCATCAGACCACATACATCGGTATGTATTATTTGGTAAGTCATCTTGCCTATGAGGCATGGTTCGCAAGTATCAAATGATTCATAATGAAGTGATTCCAAAATTCCATCTGCATGTAGTTTCTTCATGCGCTTAACACCAATATGACCTAAACGACAGTGCCACAAGTATGTTGCACTATCATTATCAACTTTGTATCTTTTGGCATCAATATTATGAATATGTGTATCACTACGATCAAGATTCAGTAAACCATTTACATTGGGTGTATGACCATAGAAGGTTTTATTCATGTAAACAGAACAACAATTATTCTCTACCTTAAATGAATAACCATATTGCAATAAACATGATCAAATCATACTCATGCTCAATGCAAACACCAAATAACATTTATTTAGGTTCAACACTAATCCCGAAGGTAGAGGGAGTATGCGATGGTGATCGTATCAACCTTGAATCATTTCCAGCACACATTGTCACCTCGCCCTTAACTTGTCTCTGTTTATTCTGCAACTCCTGTTTTGAGTTACTAATCTTAGCAACTGAACCAGTATCAAATACTCAGGGGCTACTACGAATACTAGTAAGGTACACATCAATAACATGTATATCAAATATACCTTTGTTCACTTCTCCATCCTTATTATCCGCCAAGTATTTGGGGCAGTTCCGCTTCTAGTGACTATTCCCTTTGCAGTAGAAGCACTCAGTTTCAGGCTTAGGTCCAGCTTTGGGCTTCTTCACGGGAGTGACAACTTGGTTACCATTCTTCTTGAAGTTCCCTTTCTTTCCCTTGCCCTTTTTCTTGAAACTAGTGGTCTTGTTAACCATCAACACTTGATGCTCTTTATTGATTTCTACCTTTGCCGATTTCAGCATGGCGAAGAGCTTAGGAATCGTTTTCATCATCCCTTGCATATTATAGTTCATCACGAAGTTCTAGTAGCTTGGTGATAGTGACTAGAGAACTCTGTCAATCACTATCTTATCTGGAAGATTAACTCCCACTTGATTCAAGCGATTGTAGTACCCAGACATTCTGAGCACACACTCACTAGCTGAGCTATTCTCCTCCATCTTGTAGCCAAAGTACTTGTCAGAGGTCTCATACCTCTCGACAGGGGCATGAGTCTGAAATACCAATTTCAGCTCTTGGAACATCTCATATGCTCTGTGGCGTTCAAAACGTTTTTGAATTGTCGGTTTTAAGCCGTAAAGCACGGCACACTAAACTATTAAGTAGTCATCATATCGAGCTTGCCAAACATTCATAACATCTGCATCTGCTCCTGCAATAGGTCTGTCACCTAGCGGTGCATCAAGGACATAATTCTTTTGTGTAGCAATGAGGATAATCCTGAGATCACGGACCTAGTCCGCATTATTGCTAATATCATCTTTCAACTTAGTTTCTCTAGGAACATATCAAAAATAGGGGAGCTAAATCGCGAGCTATTGATCTAAAACATAGATATGCAAAACTATTAAGACAAAGTTCATGACAAATTAAGTTCAATAAATCAAATTACTAATGAACTCCCACTTAAATAAACATCCCTCAAGTTATCTAAGTGATACATGATCCAAATCAACTAACCCATGTCCGATCAACACGTGAGAAGGGGTAGTCATCAATGGTGAACATCTCTATGTTGATCATATCTACTATATGACTCATGTTCGACCTTTCGGTCTCTAGTGTTCCGAGACCATGTTTGTACATGTTAGGCTCGTCAAGTTTAACCCAAGTATTCCGCGTGTGTAAATCTGGCTTACACCCGTTGTATGTGAATGTAGAGTCTATCACACCCGATCATCACATGGTGTCTCAAAACAACGGACTGTAGCAACGATGCATACTCAGGGAGAACACTTTTTGTCTTGAAATTAAGTGAAGGGATCATCTTATAATGCTACCGTCGTTCTAGCAAATAAGATGCATAAAGGATAAACATCACATGCAATCAAAATATGTGACATGATATGGCTATCATCATGCTGTGCTTTTGATCTCCATCTCCAAAGCATCGTCATGATCTCCATCGTCACCGGCTTGACACCTTGATCTCCATCGCAGCGTCGTTGCGTCGAGGTCGTCACACCAACTATTGCTTCTACAACTATCGCTAACACATAGTGATAAAGTAAAGCAATTACATCGAGCTTGCACTTCATAGAATAAAGAGACAACCCTAAGGCTCCTGCCAGTTGTCGATATTAAAAAACATGATCATCTTATACATCAACACATATCACATCATATCTTGACCATATCACATCACAACGTGCCCTGCAAAAACAAGTTAGACGTCCTCTACTTTGTTGTTGCAAGTTTTACGTGGCTGCTACGGGCTCCTAGCAAGAACCGTTCTTAACTACGCAAAGACCACAACGATGATTCATCAAGTTTGTTGTTTTAACCTTCTTCAAGGACCGGCCATAGTGAAATTTGATCCAACTAAAGTAGGACAAACAGACACCCGCCAGGCACCTTTATGCAAAACTAGTTGCATGTCTGTCGGTGGAACCAGTCTCATGTGCGTGAACATGTAAGGCTGGTCTGGGCCGCTTCATCCCACAATACCGCTGAATCAAAATAAGACGTTGGTGGTAAGCAGTATGACTATCACCGCCCACAACTCTTTGTGTTCTACTCGTGCATATCATCTACGCATAGACCTGGCTCGGATGCCACTGTTGGGGAACGTTGCATGGAAAACAAAATATTTCTAAGCATACGCAAGATCTATCCATGGAGATGCATAGCTACGAGAGGGGGAGAGCATCTTCATACCCTTGAAGATCGCTAAGCAGAAGCGTTTTTCAACGCGTTTGATGTAGTTTTACACCTTCACAATCCGTCCCGATCAAGTACGAAATGTACAACACCTCCGCGTTCAGCACATGTTCAGGTCGATGACGTCCTCCACTACAAAAAAAAGACACATCTGTGACATTTTGGGCCGAACGATTTTTTTCTGTCATACATATGACACTTCTATGACGATAATTGTGACAAAACCCGGTATCATCATAGATGTGGTGGGCTCCTACTTCTATGACAAAAAATCATGACAGAAAATGGGCTTTTCATCCTGGGCGGGCCGGAGACGCAGCTGCATGATATTCTTTGGGCCGTCCATGACGGAAAAAACCGTGGTAGAAGCGAGGGGGAGGAAAATTTCGAGGAGTTCCCGGTTACGGTGGGAGGTCGGGGGCCGAGCGATGCGCGTTTCTCTCGTACACGTACACGCGTGTGTGCGAGGCGTTGGCTCTAACTGAACCCGAGCGAGGCGTTGGGCTCTAACTGAACCCGGGCGAATGCGCTGCAGGCTACGTGTTACTGAACCCGAGCAATCGATCGATGGCTATTAACTGAACCCGATCGAGCGATTCCTTCGCTACTGCTGCTAACTGAAGCCGATCGATGGGATGAACAGTGAGCGTTGCGGGGGGGGGGGGGGGGGGGGGGGGGGGGGGGGGGGGGGGGGGGGGGGGGGGGGGGGGTTGGATGAATAGTGAGCGGTGGCGTTGCCTCTGGATGAACAGGACCCCGTTGTGTGGTGGAGGGCTGGATGAACAGTAGGCGGTGGAGGGGTGCCCGTGGAGGGGTGGATGAACAGGACCCCGTGGTGTGGAGGGCAGGACGAACAGTAGACAGTGGAGGGGTGGTTGAATAGGACCCCATGGTGTGGAGGGCTGGATGAACAGTACACGGTGGAGGGGTGGTTGAACAGTAGCCGGTGGAGTAGCGCGCGTTGGAGGCTGGATGAACAGGAGCCCGTGGAGGCTGGAGGAGGTCGACGGTGGATGAACAGTAACTTGTGGAGGCTGGAGGGGATCGACGGTGGAGATGAACAGTATCCCGTGGAGTCCCGTTTTGCGGTACGCCACACCCCTCCTGATGAACAGAACCCCCGTTTTGACCGTAACGCTCCAACAAAAGTCCGTTTCCTCCGTTTTGCGGTACGCCACACCCCTCCCGATCAACAGGAACCTCGTTTCGACCGTAGGAGGTCCGTTTCCTCCGTTTTGCGGTACGCCACACCCCTCCCGATCAACAGGACCCCGTTTCAACCGTAGGAGGTCCGTTTCCTCCGTTTTGCGGTACGCCACACCCCTCCCGATCAACAGGACCCCCGTTTCGACCGTAGGAGGTTCGTTTCCTCCGTTGTGCGGTACGCCAGGCCTCGTTTCCATCGCCTCTTTCGTCCAAGCCCTCCCGATGAACACAACCACGCATTCCGTTCCGACCCATGAACACGACGACGACGCTGTTTCTCCGTTCCGACCCAGCCATGTACACGAGCCCTCACCGTACGTATGCGCGAGTAGGCGTTCGAGACCCCGCCCGTATGTACACATACGTGGTCGTATTTTCTTTCTTACACCCTGGCCGCCTCTACTACGACACGTGCGCACCTCTACATCCACCAGTATATATGTACGTACATGTTCACGACCAGAATGACAACGCTACGTACGCTTCGACCAGGTGGCTCCCGACTGTCAAGCACTTCCTTGCCTGCGAAGATGTAGCTGGTGGGTCCCAGCAGTCAGGGGGCGAATCATTTTTTTTTGCTCGGACGCACTTCCTTGCATGCGCAGATGTAGCTGGTGGGTCCCAGCAGTCGGGGGGCGGTGGGTCCCAGCAGTCAGGGGGGCGAATCGTTTTGGTTTTTTTTGCCTGGACGCACTTCCTTGCGTGCGAAGATGTAGCTGGTGGGTCCCAGCAGTCAGGGGGGCGAACCATTTTTTTTGCCCGGACGCACTTCCTTGCGTGCGAAGGTGTAGCTGGTGGGTCCCAGCAGTCAGGGGGGAAATGTTTTTTCGCAAAATACGGTGGCCCGTCCGGTGGGTCCCTGCTGTCAGGTGGAGGACTCATTATTTTCCGCGTAATAAGGAGGCACTTCCTTGCTGCCACCGTGGACCCAGCTGTCAGCCTCTCCACGTATAGTCCACGTCCGATGGAAGTCATTCCTTGACCACGTTGACCATGCCGCACCGAGAGCACCAGGGTGGTGGACGACGGCGAGGCCTAGGAAGGGGACGATGAGGAGCCAGTAAAGACGCAGCAGTGGATGCCCACGCGGAGAGGAGTATGAGGGTTCACTCGTTCGGCTGCGGTGTGAGGCTGCCGTCGCTGCAGGGCCTGGCCAGCTGTGAGGCCTCCGCGGCAGCACAGTCGGCCATGGGAGGCAGGAGCAGGCGGCACGACCGGCGCTGCTTTGGGCGGCTGGAGCAAGAAGACCAGAGGTTGAAGAAGCACTACGGCCGTTGGATGGACATCGTACGGTCACTGCAGCTAGAATCATTTATATTGACTAAGTTGACAAAGCCCTTGGTACGTCAACTTAGTAGGCCCACAGGTCAGCTTCCGAAACGGTGCGCCCCAGATGTCAGGGGGAGGAATCATTTTTTGGGCGGGTGAAGCTAGAATATCCAAGATTGAAGAAGAAGCACGGCATCCGTTGGATGGACATCCAACGGCCACTGCTGCTAGAACCGTGTGTTGACTGTAAGTTGACAAAGCCTTGCATACGCGAAAACTCTGTTTTTTTAGGGGACGCGTCAACTTAGTAAGGCCAGAAGTGTGTGGCAGAGAACTTATAGCCCATTTGAGATTTGTAAGAATGTGTAGCCCATTTTTGAATTCTAATGGAATTTACTACAACCCATTTACAGTTTGTTAAAAGTACAGCCCATTTCAACCAACCGTTCAAAACAGAATTCAATAAAATTTCCCACATTTTGATGGGATCCGAAATATTTTTATCCCGAAATTTCTAGTCAGATTAAATAAATTTATATTACATAAAAATCCAACGAAACATTGCACTCGCAACAATTAATGAAATTAAAATTTTCAATATCCAAAAATAATATTTTATAAAGTAATCACGTGTTTGGTGCATTTTTTATAGTTACTGCCCAGTTTTTATAATTACATCCCATTTATTATTTCTTAAAGCCCATTTTCTTGTTAAGCCTAATGCATCCCTCCTAGGAAAGATTTGCAGCCCAGCGGGGCGGAGAATAACAACTTGGCCTTGCCTGGGTCTTCCTAAAAAAAGTATAGCTGGGCTAGCCATTTTCAGCTTGAAAAAAATTAATATCTAGGCTGGATATCTGGCCTGGGCTAGACGAGCCACAGCCCGCCCAGTTAATACCTGCAGCGATGTTTTCGTTGTTGTTCAGAGGAGAAAAATTAATGTCTAGGTTAAACATCGAAAAACTCTGCAGTGCTCACACCTCAAAAACACAAATACAGCTCGAGCTGCTTAGTCCCAGCTGTTGGCCGCTTCTTGTGCAATTCTCTCATTTATTGACTACTACATAGGTTGACAATGGTGTGGGACCGTGATGTCAGGAAACCAGGGGGAAGCAAAATAAATTACTCCAGCGAGTGCTTCCACCTCTGCCTCGTTGTCTCCCGTGGAAACCCATTTCCTCCCTTTTTTGCTCGGGCAAGGACCAATGCATGCAGCACGTCCATGCGGTTATTAGGCAAGAAATAAAAGCGCTTTGCATGCTATGAATTACGATGGCCTGCATGGGTAGCTAATAAGGCATCCTCTTAACTACTGTGATTAAATGTTGTGTTTAGAAGAGAGAAATATTCTTCTTTTCCACCAATCTGCTTGCACCTAGGTCGTGATGCACCTTCTAATACGACTTATTCACCTAGACGGAGGGAGTATATATATATATATAATATGGAGGCACTTGCGTACGTGAGGCTATGGACCTGGTGGGTCCCCATTGTCATCCTCTCCAAGTAAAGTCATCTCCTCGCCCGCGCGCGCTTTCCGCTCGAAACAATCAGCGCCGCCCGCCCCGCTTCCCGGTGTAGGCGATTGCTCCGTCTTCAAACGACACAAGTGTTGTCCGTCCGTCCATCTGCCGCCCACATTAATGATACACGGTTGCCGAGGCGGCTACTCCGGCACCACACGTCTGTCCCTCCGCCCGCCCACCATTGCTATATAAACTGTTGCGCCGGCCATAGCCGCAGTCATCCGCATCCGTTCCCTTTCTCCTGTCCACACCACTACTGCCCACCATGGCTTCCTCGCGCTCTAGCGCTCTTCGGGATGGGCGGACGACGGACCACAAGGAGATGGCAGCCATTGCTGCCGACCGGCTGGCCGGCAGGCAGCCGGAGGACGATGACGTCCCAATGGAGAACATGGTAGTCGACGATCCGGCGCCAACCCCCTCCTCCGCGCCATCCTCGCCGGTGCATTGCATCATGACCATCAGCGAGGCCCGTGCCCAATATATGGACAGTGTGAGGCAGATGCGTCAGGAGCAGTTCCGGGAGGCGCAAGCTGACGCCGCCTACAACCACCATCTCCTCCAGGAGCACCTGCATGCGGAGGAGCAGATCGCCGCGGAGCGGGCGGAGCAGGAGACGCTGCTCGACTCGTACCGCTCCGCCCACAAGGGCCGCCTCGAGCGCTAGCGGTACCGCATGCGGGTGGCGGAGGTTGCGACCGCCTACAAAGAGGCTAGCAAAGAGGGCGATGAAGCGGGTGAGGCGTTGTTTGGCGAGACCGAGGACGAGGCAGAGGACAATGCCGGCTCCGACGAGTCCCCGCTCTGCTGGCGTCGACGAGGCCCTGCTCCGCCGAGGCCCCGTGGTGCCAACAACGAGGCAGAGGACACCACCGGCTCCGCCGAGGCCCCGCCCCGCCAACAACGAGGCAGAGGACATCGCCGGCTCAACCGAGGCCCCACCCTGCCGGCAACGCGGGGGAGGATTTCCACCGCTCGGCTGAGGCGCCACCCGCCGGCAACGAGACAGAGGACATCGCCGGCTCCGGCGAGGCCCCGCCCCGCTGCCAACGAGGCCGTGCCACATAGAAAACGAGGAAGAGTAGAACACGGTAGGTCGCCGCTGCTCGGGTCCAAGTAAGGCCACCGCTGCTACCCTCCTGTTGAAGCCAAGCTAGGCGGGTTGACCATTGACGGCCGGTTAGCTTCTTGGCGGTGACATGGAGTCGGGGAGTTCTGCTGGAGAATAACGCTGCTTCTACTTAACTGCTGGTGCAGTTGGCTGACTGACACGTGGGCCCAACAGGCCACATGTCAGTTATGCAACTGCACCTGCAGTTAAGTCACTGAAGCTTCTGTTCGGCTCAGCGGGACACATGTGGGTAGCTTTGGTTAATTAATTATACCTCCTTCATCACCAAGCTTCCTCCTTCGTGGATCCCATTGGCACTCTTGATGTGGAAGAAAAGGCGAGAGCAAAGGACACACATGCTTGAGGAATTGAGGGAGGATCTAGTGCCAATATGGTACAGAAGAACTTCCAGCCCCACAAGTTCAAGAACAAGGGAAAGTTTGATGGTAAAGCAAAGTTTGATGGGAAGAACAAGGTTGTGCAACACACGAACTTCAAGAAGAAGAATGATAAGAAGAAAGGTGTTTGTCATGTGGTGATCCTGATCATTGGGCTCCTAGTTTCCCTAATCTCTATGACAAGCTAGGCCGGTTAATTAATTATACATCCAGCGCACCCCTTTATAGTTGAAATGTAATGAAATCCGACCGTGTATGAATGAATTTATTTCGATTAGTTCGAATTCCTGTATCACTGGCATTGGATGAACATGCAAAACAATACGTACTAGCATTATTCCCAGGGTGATCACCTCATTTGCAGCAATTTCACATGTACTCCCTCCGGTCCTTTCTAGTCTGCATACAAGTTTTGTCTGCAGTCAAATTATCTCTACTTTGACCAATCTTATACAAAAAAGTATGCACTTACACAATGTGCGAAGTAAAAAGGAATAGAAGGAGTACAAAGAGTTTGAGCAGCTTTTTAGCATTTCTATACATTGCAATCAAACACACAGGCCTGGCAATCCATAGAGAACATTCAAAACAATCGATGATTATGCATCTCAGCGACTCACATGTCAGAGGCAATATTTACTTCACAACTAAAGAATAAAGAAAAAATTGATCGACGCTGCTGACAGCAAAGGGCGTCCCATTCGAAAATATCAAACGCATGTCTTGCTAAAATCAATGAGCAAAATTTGACAAGGTTGTCCCATTCCAAAATATCAAATGCCTGCGATTGTGGAATGGACAGGGTTTGCCATCAGTTCGGACATTGACATGGCACCTCGTGCTAAATAAACCAGCTGTTCTTTTTGTGCAGTTCCACCAAAATCAACCAAATTCACGCGTAGCTTGTATGATTTCGCCCTTATATGTTGCAAAGCCTTGAACTTATCGGCACCTCCTTTCTTGCGGTGGAAATGAATGATTCGATGTATTCATGAACATTTTGTGCAGTTCCCATTGAAATCATGCTGAGCACCCCTGTTTGCACAAATACAAAAAAGTGATTAGTATAGAGAAAACTGTACTATGAATTGACAGTTTCAACAGGCACATACATGGTCCATGTAGAGCACACTTTTAGAAAAATGGAACTCACCAGAAAGAATCCTAGAACAACAGCAAAAAATGGAGATTTTGTCAGTCCTTCTGAGCTGAAGTTAGTTTGGTCTTGTGGGGAGTAATGTAACCATCCTTCAACTGCTCCTTCTGATGATAAGATAGACAGGGCTTCTTCATCCTGGCATAATCGGAACTAGTCACTTCATGTACTCCATATTCTTCTTCAGAGGAAGATGATCCTGTTGTGCAACGATAAGAGGACTACTAAATGCTAGCATCACTGTTTGCTCGAAAAAAAGGAAAGGAAATATTTAAAACAACACAAATGAAGCACTTCTCAAGGACAATACCACTTTTCCATGATAGTCTAAACAGTAGCACAACACCAATAGAGATGACAAAGCTCAATCATATGGATGAAATCAGTGGGCGAGTACCAACCTTTGTCAGGAGGCTTATTGTGTAGAGCATACATATGAAGCATCTACGGTGGTGGCGAAGCTTACTATATACTCCTCGATTAGTTTAATGTTCCCAACATCTTCTTGTGCAGTTCCACTAAAATATTGGTATCTTCAAAGAAGATCCCTATTTGCACAAGTAGAGATAATTACATATTACATTAAGAGTGGCATCAAATCAGTGGCAAAACAATTGCTCGTTCCAGCCATAGCAATAAATTAAGATGCAAAACTATATCATTACTTGTGCCATCACAGTTCCAGTGCTTCATTACAGCACCAGGAGTTGATTTTTGTTTTTCTTCCCCTTGTTCTTCCCCTTCATCACTTGGTTCAATAACAATCAAGCTTCGCCTTCAATAAGATTTGGCATGTCAATTAGGGAGCACAAGTATAGTACTAAAGTTAATTTTCTGATGAAAGTGGCAAAATACAGGCCAGCAGTTGTGAAATATCCTTATCTTACCTCAATGGGATATTACGGTGCACATACAGATTGGAAGTCTTGTCTCCATTTGTGCAGTTCACTAAAATCAAGCAACATTATCGTACAAGTAGCACAACATATGAATGCACACTGCAGAATCATGTGAAAGAAGGCTAGTAATGACCTCTCATGATGCGGAATTCAAACAACTCACAAGAAGAAGATCTGAACCAAATTCGCCTTAACGGATAGGAAGTAAGATCTCCTCTTGTGCAGTTCCACTAAGATCAAGCAATCAAGCAACGTTGTCGGTGTGACATTTTGGTTGAACAGCACAAAACACTCTTAAAACAAAAGTGTTTTGTGCAGTGCAACAAAAGGTCACAATGGCAATGAGGTGAAGCAGATAACCCTGTTTACACAGAGGTGCAAAGGAAACAATTAGTGGTCAATAATGGTGGATGACACAGAAGCCAACAAAAAGAAGCATCTACCTTATCTAAATGGGAAAGAAAGCAAGACAGTAGCATTTCTCAAACGGTGGCATTGATTAATATTAACATAGAGATTATATTAACAATAAAATTCATTAAACATGTAATTTTCTTTTAACTGTGGCATTGCATCAATTTTGAAGCGGCATTATTAGAGGGTGTTTGTTTACATGGACATTTTGGTGTAGGGACTAAAAAAACTCCGTGTCAGTCCGTGTTGGTCCCAGTTTTGTTATCAGACGCCTTTCCCTATGTGAGCGTAGCAAATCTAGTCCTGCTCAAACTCTACAGCCTTGTCCCTTCCTTTCCTTTTTGAACTAGTACTTTCGCCCCTTCCTTTCGTTTTTGAACCATGTCCTAGATTTATGCGATACAACTTTCCCCACTACTTTCCCCCATTCCTTTCCTCTTTGAACCACGTCCGAGATTAATGCTATACAACTTTCCCCCTTCATTTCCTCTTTGAACCACGTCCGAGATTCATGCTATATACAACTTTTCCCACTCCTTTCCTCTTTGAACCACGTCCTAGATTCATGGTATACATGCAGCTAGAGCAATGCATGTGGAGTAAGTAAATTATACCTTAATGTTCTTGGGGCGTGGTTCGGCGGGCGACGGGATGGCGGCGAAGAAGAAGGGGTCGGAGGCCCTCCCGCGCCGCCGCTGGGTGGAAAGTGAACAGCTGCGCCGGTAGTCCCTCGCCGACGGCGACAGCGTTAAGCCTCCTTCCCTTCCCGATGGACGGATCCTGCCGGCTCTTTGAGCAGCGGTGAGGGGAGAGAGAGGCCAACGAAGTCTTGTTTAGATCTGGAGAGGGCGAGAGAGTGTGAAGAGAGCAACTACAAGCGTTGAGGCTCCAGCGGGAGAGGGCGAGCGAGTGTGAAGAGAGCAACTACAAGCGCTGAGGCTCCAGCGTGTATATATATACTGGAGAGAGAGAGTGAAGCGTGCAAACCCTAGAAAACATTTTGACCGGTCAAAGAATCCTCCTGGCACAAATTATGCTCAAGTGTAGTTATCGAACCCGAGACCTCAAGTTTGATGAGCGAACAGGCTAACCAGCTACACAACCCTCCCATTATGTTCAACGAGAGGCAAATAACCTTTTATACATTCCTGAATCCTTATTATAACATGCACACAAATTTTGGGCACTTGTATTCGACTTAAGTCAGTGTGCCACCGTATCTCATATACTTACTACTCCCTCTGTCTAGGTGTAATAAGTCACGTTAGAAGGTGCAACGGGACCAAGGTGCGTGCGTGTGTGTTTAACACCATGTGTGTGTTAGAGAGAGCGACAGATCAACCTACTCCTACAGAGAGATGTTGTGTAGTGTACGATTTTAGCCGCGATGGTCAGTGCATCCTCTCGTTTCCGGGCGTGTCCGGTAGGGACACGCGGACAGCTGCCACGGCCGCTCCTGACCAGCCTGGCCCACCCAAAGCCCCTCCATCGCCCGCGCGCGCTTCCCGCCTGAAACGGTCAGCGCCGCTCCAAAGAATCGGTGCTGCATTCATGCCCGGGCAGAGCGGATGCGACCTCTCACTGGCGCAAGAGTGATGGTTACTTCATCCGTCCAACTTACTGCTGGGTCTATGTGATTTGACGGCTCATTGGTCTTTATTACTAAGGTCGTAGGACTGCTGGATGTCCCACGCTTTCGGCGAAAGGAGGTATACCTACTAGATTACAATTTTCTCCATTCTTACAGCAGAGGCATGCAAGAGCAGTGAAAACACGCAGGCTCAGTGATCCGCATGTGGTTCATGGTGAAATCTCTACAAAGACTTATATTTAGGAACGGAGGAAGTACTAGTATAGTACTACTGTAATTTATCAGCGAGATAAATTTGTACAATGCTATGAAGCTTCCAGCTTCTGTTACATGTATATTGCGTCCAAGGTTGCCCGTTGCAACATTTCATCAAATACAAAGGAGACCAACATGCACGCTATTGCATCTCAATGATTGACAGATCATAGCAAATATGTACTCCCTCCGTTCCAAAATAAGTTTCTCAACTTTGTGCAAACTTTGGTACAAAGTTGTACTACTACTAAAGTTGACACTTATTTTGGAACAGAGGCAGCTAAAGAAAAAAACGATCCATGCAGTCCCTAGCCCTTGAACCGTGAACCCTGACCAGGCTTCAATTTGCTGGCAACGTTCGAGCTTCCTAATAAATGAAGTTTGCAACCTTTTGACCATCGGATCATTTTGTGCAGTTTCACCAAAATCGAGATGAGCATCCCTGTGGCAAAGAAATTGAACAAGCGTGATTAGAATAAGATTAATGGGACTAGTTGATGCGACATAAACTCATCACAAATATAGTACATAGAAGCCAGTAGAGGTATGTGCGGGGCAAAGAAGTATAGAAATATCCACAGGGAGTGATGTGGGCAGCTGGAGCAGTGGTGCAAGCCGGCTGTAAAGGGAGTTGTACCTGAGGGACGTAGCCCAACCTTGAGGAGGGCGGCGGGAGGCGGCAACTGCCCACGTCGCGGCAGTGAGCAAGGGATGAAGGCAACCTCACCAGGTTTGTGAGAGAGAACGGCGGGGACCCCTGGTCGGGACGTACCGATAGTGGTTTTTCGCCGTCGGCGACGGCCACCGCATCTACACTAAGCATCCACCCCTTCCCCAAGCGGACGTGATCCGCCGGGATGTTAGAGATGTGGCCACAGTCGTTTTGTGCGAGAGAGTGTGAAGAGAGCAACCCCAGCAAGCAACCGTGTAGGCTGGCCCGTCCTGACTATGTATATAGTGGAGTGGTTTCCTTTTCTCTCCATATGAACCTACCATATTGCGTACGTGCCACTCAAGAAAAAAAACTTTATTTATAAATAACGCGGCACCTACTACTCGTTCTCCTATAACCTTGCGCTTGGCATCTCCAAGATATTAACCTTGCGATTGGCTCTTCGCCTCTTCAGGAAGTCGAGCAATAATGGTAGTGCAGTATATATCATTCTGGCTATATGAGACCGAATGAATTGCTGCACGTCCACCACATGGGCGAGGGTCGAGGGGCGAGGGAGAGTGCTACATACGGAGCAAAATGAGTGAATCTACACTCTAAAATACGTCTATATACATCAGTGTTTGGAGTATGTATTAGTAGTTCATATTGAAATCTACTAAAGGACATATATATTTCAAACAATATGATAGTATAATCTCTATAACCAAGGCAGTAGGGACGAGGAGTAAACAGAGGGAGTAGTAAAATTTTCTCCTCGGGCTGCGAGCCACCGCGCGCATGGGCGAGGGAGCGGGCGTAAGGCGTGGTAAGCAAGCTTCACCTCATCCTGTGAGCCACCGCGCCCGTGGGCGGGGAGACGGCGTACTAAGCAAGCTTCTCCTCGTTCTGCGAGTTGACGGGACACATCAAAAGTACTCCAGTGTATAGAGCCTTGCCTCTAAAGTAGGCCCCACACGGTTTGCCTCTTTTTTTAACATAACACGTCAAGTCGCAATTTGTTTGTTCACCCGTGGTAGACGATCCTCCCTCCACCAAGTGGACAACTAGTACACATGGGCTGCCTTTTTCGTACAGAAATGAGCTCCATTGTGTACCCGCGCGGGTGTGGTTGGGAAAGAGACGGGAGTACGTGCGTCGTGCATGCACCTCTTCTCTTCGTGCACGTCCCCCACCTACATGGGGTGTGTGTGAGAGATACAAACCGCGTTCGTGAGTGTTTTTTGTTTTGGGGTGGGGGTGGTGTGGGGGGTTGATTTTGTGAATTATTTGTGGGAATATGTGTCGATGACATCTCAAACAAAATTTTGCATGCAATGTGTGTGAAATGGAGGCCTATCCATATCATACATAGAGGGTCGGGCAATCCACGAGAAGAGAGGGAGGGGTCATAACTATCGATAGAGTCAAAGAGAGGATCAAGTGGGTGGGTGCGAGATCGATGAAGAGAGCCATCGAAATTGTTTGTGTGTACAAGACAAAGATATAGGGAGACTAGCCTACCGGAACGTTAGAGGGCACACGTCAAGTTTGTGTGTGGCAGGGAGACATGACTAGAGTGCTCGATGTATCGGTGTGTGTGGGGGGGAGGGGTGGTGGGAGGGGTAGGCAGAGGACTAACTATAGAGGTAGAACGACTCGTATATGTGTTGAGAAGGAGAGACCCAGCTATGTCTTGAGGGAGATAGGTCGACATCCATACATAACTGAAGGACGGGAAATATGATGGGACAGAGAGAGAGAGGAGGGAGAGAGGGAGGGAGAGGGAGGGAGAGGGGTAGAGTGCTGGATGGGTGATGGAGTTGCTTCTCGAAGATGGTGGGAGAAACCTACTAGACAAACTGAGGGTGGAACTGCAATGTTATCAATAAGAGTGGGGATGTGTTTCTGTGTGTGCCTGTGCATGATAGATCTGTCAGGACGCATCCATGGATGATGAAGGGGAACCATGTGTTTGGTAAACAAACCTAACTAGATCGGTAGATCAATTGTTGTTTGTCGGAGGAAGGGAGAGACACAACTAATGAGGTAGATCGATTGACGTGTGGGTAAAAACGAGTTACAAGGACCTAGCTAGCTATATGTATAGCGAGGGATCGGTCGGTGTACGTCCATTTGTTAGAGGCAAATAAGGCCCAGCGAGACGGATAGACAGAGAGAATGGAGCTAGGAGGTGGTGCGAGAGGCCCAACTACTAGCTAGATAGGGGGAGGAGTGTGCGGTTGTGAGAGTGATGAAAAGAGGGGTGAGAGTTTACACGTGTGTCTGACTGTATGAGAGACACGAGGCAAGGACACATAAAGGAGGAGATTGAAGGTGTGTTTGTATGTTGTAGGCAGGCACCGCTGGAGAGGTTTATCGATCGGTGTGTGTCGGAAAGGAGTTGTGGAGACTCTGGGAGAACGACCTAAAGAAAAAAATGAATGTGCCAGGTGGATAGAATGCCGAGGGAGGGGGAGGGCGAGGAGGGCATGTGCATGCACGAGAGAAAGTTAGTGGTAGCTACAAAGGTTAGAGGATTGTGTGGGTGTAAGAGACTAACAAAGATCATAATTTGATATGAAAGCGGATTCATGTATTTGAATAGGAGATCATAGTGTTTTAAACATTGCATGCATGAATATAGCGGTGATACACGTGCTGTGCACATGTTATACCATAATGTGATAATGCATGGCGTTTGCAACTCACAGCTAAATGCCGAACAATCTAAACCATACTATACATCAAACAATCTCACATTTTATTTAAATTTGTGATAATGTGTGGCGTTCTCAGCTTACAACTAAATATCAAACAATCTAAACAATACTATATATCGAACATTCTCACATTTTATTTGAATTTGTGGTAATGTGTGGTGTTTGCAACTCACATCTAAATACTTGTAGGCGTAGGGGGCGGGGCACCATACATAATGTGATAAACACATTATACATATGAGACATGGTTTAGATTATGAAGATCTAGCTAGAGCTAGAAATGTAATGTGATTTGAAATCAAAATAAAGTGGATTCAAAAAATCTAGTTGGAGTTCATATAGGAGTACACATAGTTCATATGTAACTTGAGACTAATCATGTGGTGTGCTGTGAACATAATACACAAACGATGGTTTAACTTGACAATAATGATGACTGTAGATCTTATTAAAACAGAGAAACGAATTCAAATGCTTTGACTTCACAACAATCATTACTGTAGATCTTATTCAAATAGAGAAACGAATTCAAATTTAGTTCATATTGAAGCGGTAGTATATACGTTTGGAGTGCACTAAAACGTTCATTTGAGTAGTAGGTTGCATGCATTATACACGTAGCCAAATATTTTAATTGAACATAACATGAATTCAAAGTTTTGAATGACATTTGTAGGGCGCATTGATTTGGGACAATACACGTTAGGCTTGTCCGGAAATTTCAACCCGCGCCTTGTTAGCCCGAAATATTTAAGATATATATTTGTCTCGTTGTGCTCCAACAACTCCCTCCATCTCAACCCGCGCCTTGCTATTCCGAAATTACAACGCGCGCAAAAACTCCCACCTCCTGTGAAATCCAGACACGCGAAATGCCCATGGTACCCCTGAACCGAAAGAACCGCCTCAAATCGGTGGGGGTACTTTCGTAACTTACCCCACATTTCGAACAAGCGCGTCTCTAAGCCATGGTTACCCACTGCCATCCCATCCGCCCACCCATTCGTACACCGAGGCCTCGAAAACCCATGACGAAACCCCACCCCCTGCTGCGTCTGCCACCCAGCCGGAGCCTCTTCCCCGACGACGTCGTCCACTGCAACACCTCGACGTCCCTCATCCACCGTACCGAATGAGGATCCGTCGTTGATCTCATCATCCCGCCGGTTCAGCCACCCCGTCCTCCACCTCCAAGGAGCTGCCCCAACGTTCCCCTCGTCTTTCGCGCCACCTCCATTCCCACACCGCCGTCTTCACCTGCACCACCAGAAAAGCATCATCATCACTGTTTCCTCGGATGAAGCTGCGGCCTAATCGGCGCCACCAAAGAGGTTGTACACTAATCGCCGCATTTTCTTCTTGATTCGTTCTCACGGTGCTGCCGGCGCTCGGTACCGAACCGACACGGCGCAGCTCCATCCACGGTGGCGTCGCCGGCCACTTCCTCCACGGTGTTGCTCCCTCGGCGGCGACGTCCACATCAGTAGGACCTGCTGCTGCTTTAGCACTCGCTCGCGCTGCTGCTCTGCTCTTGCTCTCGGTCCCCTGCCTCGTCTGCTCTTGCTATTGCTCTTGCTCGCGCTGCTGCTCTCGCTCTTGCTCTTGCTTGCGATGCTGCTCTGATTTAGCTACACTTCAGTCGACTGAATCGACTTTTGGGTCAGTCGATTTTCAGGTGGTGGGGGGGCTCGCCGGGGTGAAGGAAGAACCAGCCGCAGCGGGGAGGGGGCTCGCCGGAGAGATACCCCACTATCTATCTTAGGGTTCAGGATGGGGGCGGTGGTCGCCGGCGGTGGCGGGGCATTGGCGGGGCGGTGGCGTGGGGATTACTGGAGAAAAAGCTTGGCACGGGGTGACCTAGAGGGATGGCCGGGGCGGCGGCGGACCGGCGGTGGGGAGTGTTTTCGGGGCGGGCGGGGCGGCGCACCGCCGGCCGCGGGCGGCGGGGGGCTGCTGTTTGGCCGGCTCAGGGGGGTGGAGGTTGAAGATGAACCGCAGGCCCTTGATTTCGTATCCAACGGCTGCAAAATCGACTGACCAGAGATGAAAAAGTCAGTCAACCGACGTGTAGCCTCACCTTGCTAGTGCGTTCAGTTTCGACAGCAAAATTCAGTTTCGACAGCAAAATTCAGTTTCGACAGTTAAGTTCAGTTTCGACAATTAAGTTCAGTTTCGACAGTTAAGTTCAGTTTCGACAGTTATGTTCAGAGATGAGCGGCTGATGTATTTTACATCTAGCACTTTGTGGTTATGTATTTTACGTCATGTATTGGAGATGCTATTAGAATTCCACTCAGGATAACGTTGTTCGTTGTCACTCTTGTCCTGCTTCAGCCTCGGCGTCGTACAACTGACCGGAGCTGCTCCAACGACGAAACCCTCCATCACAGCGGAGCAGTACCTCGGGCTCCATCTCCAGACGCCTAAGATCTTCTTCCCCTCCTCCGACAGCCAAGTCAGCCGGAGCATCCTCACCGGCCAACCCAATCACGCTGAGATCGACATGGCTTCGCCAAAGAGGTTCTACACTTGTTGCATCTCTTTTTTACTCTACATGTTATATATATTGTCCACTGAGCACACAAATTTGTTCCTTTAGTGTCTCCTTGAAATAAAAAACATAGTAATTTTAATTTTCACTTGTCCTCCTTTTCAAATTCCTATTCATGAAGCACAAGACTAAGAGATAGTAGCATAATAGCATTATAACCGTACATTTTCTTGTGGTTTGACTTAATGTCACCATGCTTCTTTGCATCCTGTGATCTTCCAATTGTTGTGAATCAAACACCCAGATTGGCAGAAATCCTGTGTTTTTAAATTCTCTGTTTTGCACGTGCATTTCTATCCTATTCCTGTCTATTTCCTATCCCTGCATTGTTGGAATCCTCCAATTCAAACAAGCCCTTACAGAATTACTTCTCTTACAGATAGTTCTCAAAGAAAACCTTGCGTGGTTTGTCCCGCTCCTGCTGCGCCATCGTCCACCCCAGCTCAACTGCTCCAACGACAGAAGGGTCCAGCACAGTAGGGATCCGGCCTCCAGACTGTCTTTCGCCGCCTCAGATCTTCTTCCCCGCCGCTGACAGCCATGAAAACTGCACTACCATCATCAACCGAGCAGATGACCTCGAGGACTACACGGGTCCGCAAGAGAGGTCTCACTCTTTCGTGTCTGCTTACGTTATGCTTTGCTTAATATTACATGCTACTTTATCATCCTGTTCACCCATTAGACTCTGAGTCAGCTCCAAACTAATGGTTAAACTTGAGTTTTTAAATGGTTGTGGGGTACATATCGGGGCCGCTATCAATAGTATCTATCTACTATCTGGTTAATCTCCGGTGTCTACTATGAGTTTAATGTTGGGTGGGAAACAAACAGTAAAGAAGCCATTATCTGTATTTTTTAACTGAAGCCATTATCTGCCTGCTATTATTGGTTTTGGGTCTATCCACGGGTTGCTATCATTACTCTGGATTTCTGCATGCACTCCTTACATAATCTCACTATGTTTTATTCCTATGCATGACAGTTATTGTAAACAATGGAACTGAACATGTAGAGCAAAAGAGACGAGCCTTGCGTGGCAATAAAATTTCATGCAGACGTCGCTCCATGGTAGGCGCAAAGGCAGCCCCCCTCCACGCATTTCGGATTGTAATCGAGAGGAAGATATCTGTTCTGAGGGGGATTCAGAAGGAGAAGACAACTCCTATTTACCCCCTGAGGTCTTCGCTCTAACTTGGCATGCTGATGTTGGTTATATCATGCATATGGTGTCTTGCATTGCTTACTTTATACATCAAATATGTCATCTGCTTAGTTTAGACATCCTTTGTGCGAATGCCATATGTTTAGTTTATTCATCGTTTATGTGAATTATCCAATGCCATCTGGTTTAGCCAGGCATCATATATGTGAATTTTGCAATGCCATCCTGCTTAGCCAGTCATCTTATATGTAAATTATATTAGGCCATCCTTTTTTTGGTTACATATTACATTTGTCAAAAATGTTATTACATTCAACTGCTCTTCGTGTGCATCAGCCATTTCACACGGTGATGGCAAATTCTGGAGTGAAAACAAGATATTCAGAGCAGACTATGCTATCTAACAAAGCGCATATCTCATTGGTTACGGATAGCTCCTCAAAGGAGGATTCAGAGACAGATGACCAATCCTACCCCCCCCCCCCCGAGGTGTATGCTCTAACTTGGCAGGGTTATGTTGCTCATATCGTGCATATGGTGTCTCGCATTGCTATGTCATTTGATTAGTTTAGACATGCTTTGTGTGAATGCCACCTGTTCAGTGTCTAATTACCATATATGTGAATTATGCATTGCCATCTTGTTGCAAGACATTATATATGTGAATTATACAATGCTATCTTGTTGCAAAGGCATTATATATGTGAATTATGCAATGCCATGTTGTTTAGCCAATCATCATGTATGTGAATTATATCATGATATCATTTTTTTTGTATTACATGTTCCATTTGTTGACAACGTTTGTATATTCAACTACTCTTCCTGTGCATCAGCCATTTGAAGTGCTGATGGAAGTATCTGGAGTGAAAACAAGGTATTCAGAGCAGACAATGCTACCTACTGAAGCAGACATCTTGCTGGTTATAGAGAGCTCCTCAGAGGAGGATTCAGAGACTGTTGACCAGTCCTATTTTCCCCTTGAGGTCTATGCTCAAACTTGGCAGGGTTATATTACCCATGCCATGCATGTTGTCTTGCATTGCTTAGTTTTTACATCATATATGGATTGCCATCTGCTTACTTGCTTACTATATAAATCATATATTTGAATTATATCATGCCATCATGTTTACATAGTACATACACATCATCTATCTGAATTATGGCATGGCAACCCATTTAATAAAGACATCATATAGTTATATCATCTCATCCCGTTTAGTGTTTACAGTCATCATATTTTGAATTATGGCATTCTATCCGTGAATGTATGTGAATTATGGCATGCCAACCTATTTAATAAACACATTATATAGTTATGTCATGTCATCCTGTTTACATAGTCTCATATTTTGAACTATGTCTTTCCATCTTTTTTAGTTAGCCATCATGATGTGAAATTGTGTCATGCTATCCTGTTTAGTTAGCCATCATATATGTGAAATTGTGTCACGCTATCCTGTTTGGTTAGACAACATAAATATGAATTATTTCATGCCCTCTTTTATTCCCCACTATCCATTGCAGCTGTCTATCATACAATGTCTATACTTTCAATTACTTTTCTTGTTTATCAGCCATTTGAATTGGAGAGCGTGATGGCAGTATCTAAGGGAGTAACAACACGGTCTTCAGAAAAGATAGTGCTACCAGTTGATGCAGATAGAACCACGGTTGTACTTGCCCAAGGACCAGATCCACCGCACATAACCTAGACTCTCGCATATTGTACCCCTACCCAGTTGGACAGAGAACTAGCTACACCCCTTCTAACCCCAACACTGGTAGATAGTAACCCAGTTCCAGTTGACACAGCACCGTCTCCACCACAGAGCACCCAAACACGAGCAGTTAGTAAGGGAACTGCAGTGCCCAAAGCACGAGGACCACCACTCCGAATCCCAACTCAACGCTTAAAGGAGAAGAAGATTTGTTCTCAGGTCAGGTTCTGTAGCTATGGTTCATACTCCTTTGCTCTTGCATGACTGTATTTACTCATACCAACTATTTTCAATTTTGAAGGATGGAATTGAAACTCCAATGGCGCAATAGGTATGTTTTAAACTTGTTTCTTTAACTGGTTTGCTATTGTAACCTACTCTATGTTGATTTCAGTTTCAATTGAATAAACAATTATGTTCCCATGTCATTCACATTACAAGTGTTGTTATTGCTCTATAGTTACCCACGCTTATATTCTGTCTATTCTGCTTTGTCTTGAACAAATATTATTTGAATTGTGTCTCTATCTTGATTTGGCAACAAAAACTAGAATGATATAGACCATAAAGTGACCATGGTACATAGATATATGTTTGTTTACTACTGAACTCATTTACCAAAATGAGTTTCATATACAACATGGTAAACATGTGATGTGTCTGCTTGTTTCTCTTTTAGAATGCGGACAAAATATTGGAGAACAGTACCGCGTTATCCAATGGTAAAGGAAGTAATGCAGATAAGGTTCAAGATAGTGAGACATCCCTGTTGGTCTCCAAGAAAGCTGATAAAAACTATCTTGATGACAATGAGGGAACCCAAAAGTCCTGTCTTGATGTAGTGTTCGAGTTACTGGCCACTACAGCTGGCACAAGCTCTTCGAACTCGCTGCCTGAATCAGTTCGTCTTCTTGAGTCTCAACTTCAAGTTGAAAGACATCGATCAGATGTGCTGCGACAGGAAGCTGAAGGACTGAGGAAGTCCCTGCAGAATTCAGATGCATATTTTCTGGTGCAACAGCAAGCGCTGGAGGATTTAAGCGCCAAACAAGAGAAAGTTAATAAGCTTGCTAAGCATCTTGCCAGCATTATGGGTACCCAGGATATTGTTTCTTGAGATCTTCTGAAGTGGTTTCAGTTCTGGATTTGTTTTGCTGCGGCGTTTATTTGCGCTGGTCGCCAACTTTGACAACCAGTGTATATGATATGCTGCTTTGTTCCCTATATTTGCACTGGTGGCGAACTTTGATGCCCATTGGATGTAATATGTGTAATAGGCGTGATAGCCTAGCGTTAGTTGCTTGCGTATTTATTTCCTTGTTGTCTTGTTTATTTGTTTGCTTGTAGTCATTGCAGTTCTTTTTCCACGATTAGCTAGTGGCTGCAATAACCTATTTTTTTAAAACTAGGCCACAATAACCATGGGCTAATATTTACTGTAGTGACACTGGGCCTCCTACTGGCCGTAGAAACGGTGGGCCTTCTATGGGCCGTAGAAACAATGGGCCTTCTACGGGCCGTAGAAACAATGGGCCTTCTACGGGCCATATTATCAATGGGCTTATACGGGCCGTATAATTGATTGGAGAAACATGGGCCAAACAGACTGCATTATGGCCGTAAACGGGCTAGAGTTGGAATCGTTCATTCATGGGCCGACCATAACGGGCCATCATTAATAGGCCGTATTTGATGACGCTATGAAATTGGCCCAACGTATTAACGGACCACAAACGGGCCGACTGTAACCACGGGCTGAATTTGGCCCACAAGCAGAAAATGACAGTAACGGGCCATAAGTAAATGAATGCTGGAAATGAGCCCAAGAATAAATGGGCTCTGAGAAGGCCGAAAGATAACATGGGCTGGAAACGGCCCAACGGAATAACGGGCCGTTAATGGGTATAAAGTGATACACTGTTTATTACGGGCCAGTTTCACCACAGGCCGTTAATGGGTGTAAAGTGATACACTGTTCATTACGGGCCAGTTTCACCACGGGCCTTTAGTAGGCCAAGAGTTACATAGGGCCTCATATGGGCCGAAAGACGTCATGGGCCATACATGGGCCAGAAGTGAAAACGGGCTGGAATCATATTGGATGGCCCAGATGACGCTACTGGGCCTAATTCGGATAGGGCGTAACGGGCCTTGGGTTAGCGGGTCGTAAATGGGCTATATTCGAACATGCTGTTAACAGGCTTTCCATGGGCTAGCCCGCCAGCTTTTGACCAAGTCAAACGGGCCGGCCTTTTCACAGGAATGGGCCTCTATTGGGCTGTGCCACATGTCGACGTATCATAGGCGCCTATCTGACCCACTGACGAGCTGACACGTGTTTCGTCCGGCCAATAAAATTTTACACGTGGAAATTTCCCATTGGTCGGGGCTGTTAACGGGTTATCGGATCCAAAACCCGACCCGATAGCTTAACGGCGTTCCGTTACGGTGGATGCCACATGTCGGTCACCCTTGACGAAAGCACTTCTGTGACACGCGATTTATCGTCATGGAAGTGGACACTTCCGTGATGATAATTTTGGTAATGTCATGGAACACTTCTACGACAGCACAGGTATGACTATCTTGATTCTGTCATAAATTTGTCATGGATGTACATGCATGACAAAAAAGTGACCTACTGTGACAAACACGTATCATCACGGAAGTGTATTTTTTTGTAGTGCTCGCCTTCTCGATCTAGCAAGAGGGGCGAAGTAGTAGATGAGTTCTGACAACATGACGGCATGGTGACTGTTAGTGATGAAGAACAATTTCCGCAGGGCTTCGCCAAGCACTACAGAAACTAGGTGGAGGATAAACTAGAGGGGACAGGGTTGTCGACACATGGCTTGGTGAATCTTGATGTGTTTCAGGTGTTAGCCCTACCCCTCTATTTATATGTTGATCCTTAGGGTCGAAACTTGGAGAAAAAGCCTCCTCAAAGTCAGTTTTTGCCCGCAAGGAAGAGTCCTTCTTGGACTTCCAGGACCAGACACCATGGTCCTTGGCATCTGGCCCAGATGCCATGGGCCTCGGCGTCTGGCCCAGGTCCAGACACCATTGGACCCTGACCTCTAGAAAACATCCTTTTGCACCGACCAAAAGCCCCGTGGGCCTGACCCCTTGGCCTAACCATATCATCCTATATCAATATTTACCTCCGGACCATTCCAGAGCTCCTCGTCATGTTTATGATCTCATCCGGGACTCCTAACAACATTCGGTCACCAACACACATAACTCACATAATACTATATCATCAATGAACGTTAAGCGTGCGGACCCTACGGGTTCGAGAATGATGTAGACATGACCGAGATGCTTCTCCGGTTAATAACCAATAGCGGGATAATACGTCCATTTTGCATCATGTTTCCTTACTGTTATTTACGATGTTTTTATCCATAATAATGCTTTTTGGAGTAATTTTAATGCCTTTCTCTCATAGTATGCAAGGATACACAAAGAGGGAGAATTCCGGCAGATGGAAATCTGGACCTGGAAAAGCTACATCAGGCCACCTATTCTGCACAACTCCAAACAAGCTGAAACTTCACGGAGATTTTTATCAAATAAATGAAGAATATTGGAGCAAATAACTACTAGAGGGGCCCCACCAAGTGGGCACAACCCACCTGGGCGCGCCAGGGAGCCCAAGCGCGCCCTGGTGGGTTGTGCTCACCCAGGCCCACCTCCGGTGCCCATCTTATGGTATATAAGTCATTTTGACCTAGAAAAAAAATCAAGAGAGGAATTTCG
Source organism: Triticum urartu (assembly GCF_003073215.2). Lineage (NCBI taxonomy): Eukaryota > Viridiplantae > Streptophyta > Magnoliopsida > Poales > Poaceae > Triticum > Triticum urartu. Next base: position 599,235,635 of record NC_053026.1, read on the forward strand.
AGACAGAGCGCCACTGTCTCGAGGTGGAACTTGGGCAGGAGCACTTTTGCCCTCCGGTGGAGCGATTCCGCCGGGGGACCTTCCCTCCCGGAGGGGGAAATCATCGTCATCATCATCACCAACAACTCTCCCATCTCGGGGAGGGAAATCTCAATCAACATCTTCAACAACACCATCTCATCTCAAACCCTAGTTCATCTCTTGTGTTCAATCTTGTTACCGAAACTATAGATTGGTGCTTGTGGGTGACTAGTAGTGTTGATTACATCTTGTAGTTGATTACTATATGGTTTATTTGGTAGAAGATTATATGTTTAGATCCAATATGCTATTTAATACCCCTATGATCTTGAGCATGATTATCATTTGTGAGTAGTTACTTTTGTTCCTGAGTTATGGGAGAAATCATGTTGTAAGTAATCATGTGAACTTGATATGTGTTCGATATTTTGATAGTATGTATGTTGTGATTCCCTTAGTGGTGTCATGTGAACGTCGACTACATGACACTTCACCATATTTTGGCCTAAGAGAATGCATTGTGAAGTAGCAATTAGATGATGGGTTGCGAGAGTGACAAAAGCTTAAACCCTGGTTTATGCGCTATTCCTTAAGGGACTGATTGGATCCAAAAGTTTAATGCTATGGCTAGAATTTATTCTTAATACTTTTCTCGTAGTTGCGGATGCTTGTGGGAGGGATAATCATAAGTAGGAGGTTTGTTCAAATAAGAACAACACCTGAGCACCGGTCCACCCACATATCAAATTATCAAAGTAGCGAACACAAATCGAACCAACATGGTGAAAGTGACTAGATGAAATTCCCGTGTACCCTCAAGAACGCTTTGCTTATCCTAAGAGACCGTTTGGGCCTGTCCTTTGCCTCAAAAGGATTGGGCTACCATGATACGTCTCCAACATATCTATAATTTTTGATTGTTCCATGCTATTGTATTATTTGTTTTGGATGTTTAATGGGCTTTAATACGCTCTTTTATATTATTTTTGGGGCTAACCTATTAACCGGAGGCCCAGTGTTAGTTTATGTTTTTTTGCCTATTTTAGAGTTCCACAGGAAAAGGAATACCAAACGGATTCCAAACAGAATGAAACCTTCGCGACGATCTTTCTTGGACCGAAAGCAATCCAGAAGACTTGGATTCGAAGTATGGTACTCCACGAGGCGGCCACGAGGTAGGAGGGCGCGCTCAGGGGGTAGGCGCGCCTGATGACCCACAAGTATAGGGGATCTATCGTAGTCCTTTCGATAATTAAGAGTGTCGAACCCAATGAGGAGCAGAAGGAAATGATAACCGGATTGCAGCAAGGTATTCTCTGCAAGCACTGAAATTATAGGTGACAGATAGTTTTGTGATAAAGATAATTTGTAACGAGCAACAAATAACAAAAGTAAATAAAGTGTAGCAAGGTGGCCCAATCCTTTTTGTAGCAAAGGACAAGCCTGGACAAATTCTTATATAGAGAAAGGAGCTTCCGAGGACACATGGGAATTATCGTCAAGTTAGTTTTCATCATGTTCATATGATTCGCGTTCGGTACTTTGATAATTTGGTATATGGGTGGATCGGTGCTTGGGTACTGCCCTTACCTGGACAAGCATCCCACTTCTGATTAACCTCTATTGAAAGCATCCGCAACTACAACAAAAGTATTAAGGTAAACCTAACCATAGCATGAAACATATGGATCCAAATCAGCCCCTTACGAAGCAACACATAAACTAGGGTTTAAGCTTCTGCCACTCTAGCAACCCATCATCTACTTATTACTTCCCAATGCCTTCCTCTAGGCCCAAATAATGGTGAAGTGTCATGTAGTCGACGTTCACATAACACCACTAGAGGAGAGACAACATACATCTCATCAAAATATCAAACGAATACCAAATTCACATGACTACTAATAGCAAGAGTTCTCCCACGTCCTCAGGAACAAACGTAACTACTCACAAAGCATATTCATGTTCATAATCAGAGGAGTATCAATATGCATATAGGATCTGAACATATGATCTTCCACCAAATAAACCAACTAGCATCAACTACAAGGGGTAATCAACAGTACTAGCAACCTACAGGTACCAATCCCGGACTTAGAGACAAGAATTGGATACAAGAGATGAACTAGGGTTTGAGAGGAGATGGTGCTGGTTAAGATGTTGATGGAGATTGACCCCCTCCCGATGAGAGGATCATTGGTGATGACGATGGCGATGATTTCCCCCTCCCGGAGGGAAGTTTCCTCGGTAGAACAGCTCCGCTGGAGCCCTAGATTGATTCTGCCAAGGTTCCACCTCGTGGCGGCGGAGTCTCGTCCCGAAAGCTGGCTTATGATTTTTTTCCTCATCGAAAGACTCCATATAGCAGAAGATGGGCATCGGAGGGCCACCAGGGGGCCCACGAGGCGGGGGGCGCGCCCAAGGGGGTAGGGCGCACCCCCACCCTCGTGGGCAGGGTGTGGCCCCCCTCCGGAACTTCTTGCACTCAGTATTTTTTATATATTCTGAAAATGACTTCCGTGAAGTTTCAGTACTTTTGGAGCTGTGCAGAATAGGTCTCTAATATTTGCTCCTTTTCCAGCCCAGAATCCCAGCTGTCGGCATTCTCCCTCTTTATGTAAACCTTGTAAAATAAGAGAGAATAGGCACAAGTATTGTGATAATGTGTAATAACAGCCCATAATACAATAAATATCGATATAAAAGCATGATGCAAAATGGACGTATCAACTCCCCCAAGCTTAGACCTCGCTTGTCCTCAAGCGAAAGCCGAAATCGAAAAATATGTCCACATGTTTAAAGATAGATGTGTCGATAATAATAAAATACGGACATGAGGGCATCATGATCATTCTTAGAACAACAACTTATATAATTCTTGTAATATGATCTCTTATGCTAGAGTAACAATTCAATCACAATTTCAAGTATGAATCATAAACTTCATTAAAAACTAACAAACTATAATCTCAGTCATTGGAGCAATTGCAATTTATCATAACATAGGAAAGAGTCAATATAAGAGCTTTTCAGCAAGTCCACATTGTCGGATTTCGGGTTCCGGCAGACCCTTGAGGTCCGAACACTGGGGTGCGCGCGGAGATTTCGCCTCCTACCTACCTGCACCCCTCCGCCATGTTAAGGTCTAAGCTATGGAAAGAACAACACAAGAGACACAGGGTTTATACTGGTTCGGGCCACCGTTGTGGTGTAATACCCTACTCCAGTGTGTGGTGTGGTGGATTGCCTCTTGGGCTGATGATGATGAACAATACAAGGAAGAACAGCCTCGCGAGGGTCTGTTCTTGGCTGGGGGGGATGAACTGCTGGGAGAAGTTCAGTCACCCTTCCCTCTCTTCTTTCACTCTCTCTCTCTGATCCTTTTATCCTTCTCCTCCCACTCTTTTTTCGTCCTCTCTTTCTCTCTTTGCGGGTGGCCGGTCCTATTTATAGAGGCCCTGGTCCTCTTCCCAAATATCGAGCGGGAAGGGAGCCAACAATGGCGGGCTAATTTGAAGGAGGACAGCTAATATCAGCTATCCTGACAAAAGTAGTCTTCGCCTGCGCAAAGCTCTGGTGATGACGCCGTCTTGGGCTCCATGATGACCTCCGTCTCGTAGTCCTCCTGGTCTTGGTCTCGTTGCACCGAAATGGCAACCTTTGCCTGATGCCTCGGTACTCCGCGGCTGCGCTTGCCCCCTTTGCACCAAAGAGGAAAGGAGGACACTGCGCGGGCTGGCACCCGCCTGGCGCCCTTGGTCATCATGGCTTGCGTCACGGGCACCTCGTGAGGTACCCCGCCTTGGTCTCTCTGCCACCTCGTGATCTAGGTCCTGAATCAGTCACTCTCCTTTCGGTCTTCGCCTTTGTTTGCGAGGCTATGATGGGCATCCTTCCTTCGGTCGCCTTGCTGCGCCACTTCTTCTCGCTGCGCCTCGTTGACCCTACCCAATGTTGGGCGTGTGTGAGCTTTGTTGCCGCGTCTGAGACGGCGGCCTCTGGGATTGACTTCAAGCTCCCTCCGCCCGCGGCTAGGTTCCGCGAGCGGTGGCTGTATGTGGATGCTGGGGTGCCCAGCCCCCTGCTGTCGGAGCCAACTTCGCCTGCTGTCCCCAATTCGGGCTGGGGCCAGGAGACGCTTGAGAGCCCCCGGCTCGTCTTCGTCTGGCACCGCTTCGCGTTCTTGAGGTCGCTTGGCGCGACAGCGCCCAAGGTGGTGAAGGAGTTCCTGCTACGCCGTGTTGCTCCTCTCCAGCGCCACTCCCGCTGGATGTGGGCCTTCAGCGAGCGCGATGATCGTATGAGGCTCCAGGAAGAGGACTTGACACCTGAAGTGCTGAGGACGGCGCTCTTGACCCTGACGGGGGACCCCAACCCTGGCAGCATCCAGCAGGGAGGGGCCTTGCTGTACCTCTGCCGGAGTGGGCGCGATTTCGTGAGGCAGATGCCTATCTTCGATGAGTGGGGGCCGCGCCCCGCCGGCCTCCAGGGGCCTCGCGAGAACCCAGTGGTGGTGACTGCCCTTCCAGTCGGCCAAGGCGGCTCTTCCTCAAGTGGCGGAGCAGGGAGGCACGAGGCGCCAGAGGCGAGGGGGCTACCGGCGGGGCGCCAGCGCCGGGCAATGCTCATGAGGAAGCAGTTATCGGGGCCAGTGCCGCTGAGGCTGAGGGTGACAAGCAGCTGCCCTCTGCGCCTACGACCGAGGCCACTGAAGCTCCGGCGGCTTCTCTTGGCGAGGCGATTGGCGGCGCACATCAGGCAGGCGCCTCTGACGCAGATCGCCTTGACGCTCCATCTTCGTCGCAGGTTGATCCCTGCGCCCGACTCTTAGGCCGCTTCCGCGTGGACTTTGAGGCCCTCCGGAAGAGAAGGGAGGCCCTGGGCGACGATTACCCTTGTCACCTGCTGAAGTGTAGGAAGTACTTCGCCACTGATGAGTAAGCCTTCTCCTTTCCCAGCTCCCGGTCCTTCCGTTGCTCTTACTGACCCTTGCTCCGCAGGCCCCTTCATGCCGAGCTTGCGGAGACGGCTGAGGAGCCGTCCCCCTTGGCTTCGCCCCCTCCACCGTCCTCAAGCGCTCCAAGCAGTGGAGCCCTTGTGGTGAGGGCGATCGACGAGGCGAACCATCCCGAGGCGTATCGTGGCCCCGCGCACCTCGCGATCCTTCGCGGGCCTTCTCGTGGCATAGCCAGCCTGCCGTGGGCTTCTCGCCTGGTCGTGGACTGCGATTGGCTGAGGCGCTTCCTGCGCCCTTCACCTGGGGACGGGCTGGCCCCAGGCCGAGCTTCTGACACGGCGTGCCCGGCCGTCACGAGGGTGCCAGCCCCCAGCCCGGAGGGGGAGTGCTGACTCGCGGCCCCCGGCGCTTGCTTGGGGCAGATGATGGTGTGGAAGACGTGCTCGAGCGCGCTCGGGAGCGTCGCGCTCTTCGCCAAGGATTCCTTCGAAGGGCGGCTGATGCGGTAAGCCTGCTTGGAGAGGAGCTTGCCGATGAAGACGCGCGCCTTGAGGCCGAGGGCCTGCGCCTGGCTGCAGAGAGGCGCGAGCTGGAGGGCGCCATCGCCCTTCGCGCCGTCAGCGCGATCTTGACGACGCAGAGGCCAAGGCGTCGTTGGTGGCCTCTCGGGAGGCCCGATCTTGGGCCGCTGAGGAGGCTCGGGAAGCTGACCGGCGGCGAACGGCGGTGGAGGAGCGGGCTCGGGAGCTCCTGGCCTGGTGCCACTCATTGGAGGAGCAGGTGGAGCTGCGCGAGGCAGCCCTCGCGTTGATGAAGGTGGCCTCCGGCGACTCAGCAGAGCTCCAGAAGCGCGAGGAGGTGCTGACGCTGGAAGCCGCCGAACATACCCGTGAGTATGAGCGTCTGGAGACGAGGGAGCGCTTGGTGACGCAGGCGGAGGATGTTGTTGCTGCAAAGGAAGCCCGCGTCCTGGAGGAGGTCGGACGTCGAGTGGCGATGGCGCATTTGAACCTCGAGCACGAGTTCGAAGAGAAGCTGGGGTTGATCCGGGCCGAAGCTGAAGGCAGGACTGCTGCCTTGAGGGCCAAGCTGGAGGAGGCGACGCAGCGGGCCGACGCTTTCTGGGCCGCTCTTGAGGTGGCGCAAGGTGAGTTAACTGCCTCCCAGGCCGAGGTGCTCCTTCTCCGCCAGCGGGTGGAGGAGGCTGAGGTCGTCGCGGGCCAGAACGCGGACGAGATACGTCAGCGGCGGATCCTGGAGCATGAGCACGGCCCCATGCTCACCACGCTCCGGGAGAGAGCCAACACAGCCTTGGGCAACATCTGCGAGGCGGCTGTTGGCGAGCCGCACGCAGTCAACTATGCTGGCAATCTTCAGTTCTTCACTGACGTGGTGACGCAGCTGGAGGCGCGGTCGGTCAAGGCTGACAGGTTGGTGGAGGAGAGGAGCCGCGTCCTGCTTGGGCGCGCCTTTTCTCGCGTCTTCAGCCACCTCCGGAACATGGATCCCCACTTTGATTTTTACGCCGCCATTGCCCCAGTCCCCCAGGCCGTCCAAGGCGATCTGGCGCACTGGGTGGAAGACAATGTGGATGCTCTTATCAGGGCCTTCGCTTCAGACAACGACGACGTGATCGTGGCGACCGACGAGGGCGGCGTGGTGAACGGCCCTGACGTCGCTGGCGGCGACGCGGACAACGATGGCGAGTTCAGCGACGCCAGCAACGGCTCGGGTGGTGTTCCTGAGAATGCATTGGGGGATTCATCCGACTAATTGTGCATCGCTCCTACTTCCTTACCCTGCATGAATAGAACTCAGGTTTTGGCCCGATTGCAGTGAGAGCATTTTGGAGGGGGAGCCCCTTATGTAAAACTTGTGTTCATCGTATTAGTAGATGCTACATTGCCCATGCGCCCGCGCCAAGTGGTTGGCCCAAGCGACGCGCTGGTCGGCTAGTTTACCTTTGTCCCGTGCTGGCCCTGAGGCAGCCTGTGGGGGTTGTGGTGTCTCGAGTGTTCCCTGATTGGGTTCGCAGGATCTGCAGTAAAACACCCTCCTGAGAGGTCATGTCGGCGGCAGTCTGGGCTGCGCGCAATCTAGGCCTGACCCGGCTCGCGAGGGGCTCACGAGGGGAGGCAGCTGAGGTGAAGTGGTAACCAAAACGCGAGAAATTGCTCGAACGAGACTAAGCACCCCTTCCCCGAACACACGCAAATCTCAAATTCGAATCCAACTTGAATCCAGCGGGGGAAAGCGACAACCAAAGGGAAAAGCAACGAAAGCAAACAAAAGGCCGCGTCCGGCACCTAGTCTAGTCTTGGACGTCTTCTCACCAGCGCGGAGCTAAGTGCTGCCACTGGGCGTGGGAGGGAGCCCCAGGGCCTGAGGCCAGCACCCCTGAGACTCCGGGGCGTGTACAGCCCCACTCATTATTACGTGAGAGTGTCATGGGGCGGCGAGCTTCACAGGCACTGGGCCTTCTTCACAGGTACTGGCCTTGCTTCATATCGCCAGATGAGGGCCCCGCCTTGCGCCACACTCTAGTGCCATCAACGACGACTGGAAAACAGGACGCCGCCGATGGGGTAGAGCGGTCGCCAGCGGTTCCCCTGTAGCGACCAGACCTCAAACAGTCTGATCTCTGTGCTCCGGTGTCATCCCTAGATCAGTAATGCTGACACCACACAGTACTCGGAGGATTTATAGCAGAGTAGCAATCACACACTTATTACATCGAGTGTCTCAAAAGAGAACTTATTACAATAAATATGGCTTAAGGCCATCTAATAACGATAACAGCGGAAGGCTTGGAAGATAAGTGAGTCCATCAACTCCAACGGCATCACTGAGTATAGAACCACGACCTAAAACTCCTTAATCGTCATCTGAAAAGTCTGCAACATTAACGTTGCAGCCCGAAAACGGGTCAGCACATGGAATATGCTGGCAATGTAACACATAGAGAGTAATGGAATGTAACAGCTATACTATATGCATATTTGGCTGGTGGAAAGCTCTATGGTTACAATTTTTGCATAAAGCCAATTTTTCCCTACTTCAAAGGAATAAATTTATTTAACTATCATGGTAGTTGTTAAACATTGAGAACGGTTGACAGCATTCTCAATCCCAATTAAGTATCATCATTAGAACATAACCCAACAAAATTAATTTAGAGTAACATGTTGAGATTCACATGATAATCCAAGTACTAGATACTCAAGATGTCCATAACCGGGGTCCCGGCTAATCATGATTAGTTTGTTACACTCTGCAGAGGTTTGCGCACTTTTCCCCACAAGACTCGATCGCCTCCGTTTGGTTTCTCGCACTACATGGTGTTTGAGAAGACGGATGACCGGGACATAGTCTTTCAGAAGCGCTAGCACCTTATGATCGGGTAGACCATACCACCTACATCCCCTACATCTGCTAGTCTACCACTGTAAGAGTTCGCACAACTTAATCAACTATGGTAGAGCCCATAATAGCTTGTGGCTGCACACGGAAGTTTCTAGTATGAATAGTCTCATGATCCCTTTGAGCCTGGGTGGCGGTCCAAACGAAACAGGCAAGTCCTGGAATACCCAGGTGCCTCAATCCACCCAGATGTGTGTTTAAGTTGCCACCTTAGATAAACCATTAATTAACAATCTCACATCTGTCATGGATTTCACTCACCCAATCCACGTCTACTAGCATAGCATGGCATGATAAGCAAACGTAGAAGTAACTCCCAAAGGTTTGAAAATAAACTGGTAATAGGTACTACCTCATCTACTTCCCATCCCACAATTTAATTAGATCCTAATCATGCAATGTGTGAGGATTGATCTAATGCAATAAAACTGGGTAGTAGAGAAGGTATGATCAAAGTGTTACTTGCCTTGCTGATGATCCGGGAAACCTAGCGATTCGAAGTAACAGGCGGCGCACTCCGGATACTCTATCGCAAACAAACAAACGAGCATGCAATAAGTACTCATCTAATGCACAGGTAAAACTCAAATAAGAGATCTAACCAGAAGGTTCAACTTAAGAACTCCGGTTGGCAAAAGAATCAAATCGAATGAAGCAACGAAAGACAAACGGCGAAAGAAAACAACTTCGTTCTAGCAATTTGAATCTAGGGCAAATTTTACAATAGCAAAATCTTGTTTAAGTTGGTTAAACGGATAGAGGGTTTCGAGACGAATCCCTAGGCGCTTGAATCACCTGATTCTGATAAACGAGCGAAAAGCTAAACTAAAACGAAAATCGGATCAGGAATCGCGATCAGATAGATCGCGGATTTAATCCGAGAAAAAGAAAACTGACGAACAGTTAATCGAACGGACGTTCGTTAACAGAAACTAACCGGCGAACACGTTCGCTAAATCGAACGGATCGTTCAACGTTCACTAATTAAATAAACCAGAGAAAAAAATAAACCGATCTAGGGTTTCGAAAAAAATCGAGGTGTTTTTTTTAAAAAAACGAACGGCGAACGACGGCGGCTATACCTCCGGCGGGGTACTCCGGTGGCGGGGCGGGGCTCCGGCGGGTCGGCGGGGTGCGGCGAGGTGCGGCGCGGCGGCTGGAGGCGGCACGGGCGGCGGCTGCGGTGTCGGCCGGCGGGCGGCGGCGCGGCTCGGCGGGCGGCTCGGGGCAGGGTGGGGTGAGGTGAGGCGGCGGGGGGGTCCGGTATATAAGGAGGGGGGTGTGCTGCCTTGGGGGAGGGGGCACGACGGGCGGCTCCGAGCCAGACTCGGGCGGCGGCGCGGCTCCGGTCTCTTGGAGGGAGACGGCAGGCGGCGGGACGGGTCGTCGGTTGGGCCTTGGCCCAGTCGGCGCGCGGCGTGTTTTTTTTTAATATTCCGCTTGGAAGAAAAGAAATAAAAAGAAATACTAAACGGACTCCAAAAATTCCGAAATAAATTTTCACGGGCTTCTAAAATCAAGCCTCACAAGGTGAACATTTATTTGGGACCTAAATGCAGTTTTGAAAAACGCACTTTTTTCCTAAATTCAAATAAAACACCGAAAAACTCCGAAATAAAATCTTATTTGATTTTATTATTAAATCCTCAATATTTCTTTATTTTGGGAAAGATATTTTATTCCCTCTCTCATATTTTTGTAATAGAAATAATTGATCATAAAATAAATAAAATCAAATGATCCTATTCTCAAAATTTGAGAGAACTCAAATATGAAAATATCGAAATCCCCAACTCTCTCCGTGGGTCATTGAGTTGCGTAGAATTTCTAGGATCAACCAGAATGCAAAAGAAATATGATATGCATTGATGATCTAATGTATAACATTCCAAATTGAAAATTTGGGATGTTACAAACCTACCCCCCTTAAGATGAATCTCGCCCTCGAGATTCGGGTTGGCTAGAAAATAGGTGAGGGTGGTCCTTGAACAAATCTTCCTCTCGCTCCCAGGTGGCTTCATCCTCTGAGTGGTGGCTCCACTAAACTTTGCAAAACTTGATAACCTTGCTGCGAGTAACTCGGTTGGCAAACTCGAGAATCTTGACTGGCTTCTCCTCGTAGGTCAAATCGTTATCCAACTGAATAGTTTCCAAAGGCACTGTATCTCTCAACGGTATGTCAGCCATCTCCGCGTGACACTTCTTCAGCTGAGAAACGTGGAACACATCATGAACTCCTGACAATCCTTCTGGCAATTCCAGCTTGTAGGCCACTTCCCCCATACGTTCCAAAACTCGATATGGTCCTACAAATCGTGGTGCTAACTTCCCTTTAACTCCAAAACGCTTTGTTCCCCGAAGTGGAGATACTCGAAGATAAGCTCTATCTCCAACTTCATAAACTGTCTCCTTGCGTTTAGAATCTGCATAACTTTTCTGTCTAGACTGGGCTACCTTGAGCCTATCGCGAATCAACTTCACCTTCTGTTCAGACTCTTTAATCAAGTCGGGACCAAACAACTGATGGTCTCCAACTTCGTCCCATGACAATGGTGTCCTGCACCTCCTTCCGTACAAGGCTTCGAAAGGGGCCATCTTTAAACTGGTTTGGTAACTGTTGTTGTAAGAGAACTCTGCATATGGCAAATTGTCGTCCCAACTAGATCCATAATCTAGCGCACAAGCTCTCAGCATATCCTCCATAATCTGATTTACCCTCTCGGTCTGTCCATCTGTCTGTGGATGAAAAGTTGTACTGGACTCTAGCCTGGTACCCAAAGTTTCATGCAACTGCTTCCAGAACTTTGAGGTAAACTGGGTTCCTCTATCTGATACGATACTCCTTGGAACTCCATGCAGACATACGATCCTGGTCATGTATATCTTTGCCAACTTAGCACTGGTGTAAGTGGTCTTTATTGGGATGAAATGAGCTACTTTCGCCAATCGATCAACTACAACCCAAATTGAGTCATAGCCTGAACGAATCATGGGCAATCCCGTGATAAAATCCATGCCTAGCTTATCCCACTTCCATTCGGGTATCGGCAATGGTTGTAACAATCCTGCTGGCTTCTGATGCTCTGCCTTTACTCTCTGACATACATCACAAACGGCTACATACTCCGCTATATCCTTCTTCATTCCGGTCCACCAGAAAATATCCTTCAAATCTAGATACATCTTGGTATTTCCTGGATGAATTGAATATGGTGAATCGTGTGCCTCTTGCAAAATCAACTTCCTGATCTCCGGGTCATTGGGCACGTAAACGCGGTCTTCAAACCATAGGGTGTCGTGTTCATCCTCACGAAATCCTTTAGCTTTTCCTTTGCTCAGTTTCTCCTTTATAGCGGCAATCTCTTTGTCAGTTTTCTGAGCTTCTCTGATTCTATCCATCAAAGTTGACTGAATCTCCAATGCTGCTACATAGCCTCTCAGAACTATTTCCAAACATAGTTCACAAAGATTTTCTGCTAACTCCTTGGGTATTTCTCCCGTCATTAATGTATTGACATGGCTCTTACGGCTTAATGCGTCAGCTACTACATTAGCCTTTCTGGGGTGATAATGTAATTTCATATCATAATCCTTGATAAGCTCCAACTATCTCCGTTGTCTGAGATTCAATTCCTTCTGGGTGAAAATGTACTTCAAACTCTTATGATCCGTGTACACCTCACAATGATTACCAATGAGAAAATGTCTCCATGTTTTCAAAGCATGCACTACGGCTGCTAACTCCAAATCATGCGTAGCATAATTCAACTCATGAGGCTTCAGTTGTCTTGAGGCATATGAAACAACTCTCCCTTCCTGCATAAGCACTGCTCCAAGTCCTCGACGTGAAGCGTCGCAGTACACCTCATAATCTTTGGTCTGGTCTGGCAAAATCAACACTGGTGAGGTAACCAAACGTTTCTTCAACTCCTGGAAACTAGCCTCACACTCCTCTGTCCATATGAACTTGGTATCCTTCTTTAATAACTCTATCATAGGCTTCGCAATCTTTGAGAAATTCTCAATAAATCTCCGGTAGTATCCTGCGAGTCCAAGAAAACTCCGGATCTCTCCAACTGTGGTTGGGGCTTCCCACGTGGTCACGGTTTCAACTTTAGCGGGATCTACTGCTATACCTTCACCAGATATAACATGTCCGAGGAATCCTACTTCCTTCAACCAAAACTCACATTTGCTGAACTTGGCATATAGTTGATGTTCTCTGAGTTTTCCAAGTACCAAACGCAAATGCTCCTTATGTTCCTCTTCATTCTTCGAATAAACCAGGATATCATCAATGAACATTATGACGAACTTATCCAAAAACTCCATAAACACTTTGTTCATCATGTTCATAAAATAGGCAGGTGCGTTAGTCAGACCAAATGACATAACGGTATACTCATACAGCCCATATCTGGTAGTAAAAGTTGTCTTCGGAATATCCTGTTCTTGAATCTTCAACTGGTGGTATCCTGATCGCAGATCGATCTTGGAAAATACCTTAGCTCCTTGCAATCGATCAAACAGATCGTTGATCATTGGTAATGGGTACTTGTTCTTGATCGTTACTTCATTCAATCCTCGATAATCAACAACCATCCTTAACGATCCATCCTTCTTCTCCACTAGAAGTACTGGCGATCCCCAAGGTGAAGAACTTGGGCGAATATATCCCTTATCCAGTAACTCCTTAATCTGCTTCTTAATTTCCACCAAATCCTTTGCTGGCATCCTATATGGTCTCTTTGATATTGGCCCTATGCCTGGCAATAGCTCAATCAAAAACTCAATATCTCTATCTGGTGGCATGCCTGGCAACTCTTCTGGAAATACATCAGGGAAATCCCTTACCACTGGTACTTCCTCCTGCACAACTCCTGTTAGGCAATTTACTTGGGTCCTCTTTGGCACATGCCGGGATACATACTTGATCCTTCTCCCTTCTGGGGTGGTAAGCAAAATTGACTTACTAGCACATTCAATATTCCCTTCATACTTTGATAACCAATCCATGCCTAATATCACATCCAATCCTTGAGATTCCAATACTATTAGGTCTGAGGGAAAAACATAGTTACCAATCCTTAATGGTAACCGATCACACCATAGACTAGCCACATACTCTGCTCCGGGCGAGGTTACTAACATGGGTGACCTAAGGGCTTGGGTTGGTAGGTTATACTTATCCACAAATCCCCTTGAGATGTATGAATGCAATGCACCAGTATCAAAAAGAACGAGTGCAGTAAATGACTTAACCAAAAACTTACCTATTACTGCATCGGGCTGAGCTTCAACCTCCTCCACGCTAACGTGGTTCACCTAACCCCTGTTGAAAGGGTTCGGTTTCTTCCCAGAACTTCCGTTGCTAATTCCATTTTGTAATTCAGGACATTCATTGGAATAATGTCCTGTCTTTGAACACTTAAAACAAGTGACTTGACTTAGGTCCTTCTTGGCTGGGGTTGAGGGATTGGTGCGGTTCTGGCCGTTGCTTCCTCCATTGCCATTACCATTTTTGGTGCCATTGTGATTCTGCGAGCTACCTCCTCCATGGGTATGCTGAAAGTGTCCTCCTGGTCTAGGGGTAAAACGTGGCTTCTGCCGAGCTCCTGAATTGTACTTTCCTTGTCCATATTTCCTCTTGCGATTCTCAATTTGCTGCTGCTTCCCTTCAATCATAAGAGCACGATCTACCAACTCCTGGTAGTTGTTGAAGGTGGCTACCATCAACTGCATGCTCAACTCATCATTCAGTCCTTCCAGAAACTTCTCTTGCTTAGCTGCATCCGTAGTGACGTCATCCGGGGCATAACGTGCTAACTTACTAAATTCCTCCACATACTGGCCAACTGTCCGTCCTCCTTGGCGCAAGTTACGAAACTCACGCTTCTTCATGGCCATAGCTCCTACTGAAACATGGGCAGTACGGAAGGCCTGCTGAAACTGGTCCCATGTGACAGTGTCTACAGGAAAAGTGGTTGTGAAATTCTCCCACCATGATGCTGCGGGTCCTTCTAGCTAATGTGCGGCAAACTTCACCTTCTCCGCATCTGTGCATCCTGCTGTGGTCAACTCCCTAGCTATCTTGCGGAGCCAATCATCTGTGACTATCGGCTCGGTGCTACTGGAAAATGCCGGCGGATTCATCCTAAGAAAACGGGCTAAGTGGTCAACAGGTGGTGGTGGTGGTGGAGGGTTGTTGTTGTTGTTCCCCTAATTCTGATTCTGGACTAGCAACTGCATCAATGTGTTCTGCTGCTGGATCAACTGGGTGAGCTCCGGTGGAAAGGCAAATCCGGGGACACGTCTCGGAGGCATCTATGGGTTTAGAAAAGATGAGATATAAGAATAGAGGGGGTCTAAAGAGAAAACACTACCCATATGCACATGAGGCAAAAACAAACAATTCACTTCATTCAATCAAACAAGGGCATACAATTGATCTATCTATCGCAAAAGTGCTCGGACTACTATATTTACATGGTGGACTACTACTACTGATGAGGTGGTCTACTAGAAATATTCTTCGGTCGTTGACTCCATGATATCTACTCCAGCTTCATCAACATAGTCATCATCGCTACTGTCTGGTTCCGAGTCGGTGCCGTCGATGATGATGTAGTCTTCCGGGCTAATCTCCTTGGGTTCTTCGTCTTCATCTACTGGTGTAGGGCCTCCCATAAATATTCCGATCTTCTTGATCAGGTCGTCATTCTTCTCCACCAATACTTCAATTTCTTCTTCATAATCTTCACGTGTAGCCTTGAGTTCTTCCTCCAGCTCCTTGATTCTAGTCTTAGCCTTCTTCAGATCTATCATGTCGGCACACATCTGGTTCTCCTGTCGTCGAATGTGCTGGTTTAATTCCTGGATAAAAGCTGCGACTGATCTATCCTTCCTGGTGCTGATCGTCTCCCAGTGTTCATCTCGGTGCCCGCAAATCTGGTAGATAGTATCCTTGAGATCCTTGCAGTAGACTTCTCCAATGCGTCCCATGGCGATGTGGGCTGCCATGCTCTTTCCTAGACTCCAAGTTGGTGCATCAAAAGAAAACTCTATGGGCTCAGTGACTGGCATGAACGTCCTTCCTGGAACTTGAACTTGAATCATCCAGCGCTCTTCTTCAGGTAAAGTGGCGTCGTAGGTTCCCGTGAAGCTTGGTACTCCTATGTTCAGGTATCTAGTGACTTCCTTCAAGTGTCGTCCAAAGGGTGTATCTTCATCCGGTTGTGTGAACTTGTTCCTTGCATCCGCCATCCTAAAGAGTAGAAAAGATGAGAAGTTAGAAGAGAAGAGAGTGAATAGTGGTCTAGGTCTTTTAGCTTAGTGGTCGTGTCCTACAGTCAGCGTGTGCTCTGATACCATCTATGTAGCGACCAGACTTCAAACAGTCTGATCTTTGTGCTCCGGTGTCATCCCTGGATCAGTAATGCTGACACCACACAGTACTCGGAGGATTTATAGTAGAGTAGCAATCACACACTTATTACATCGAGTGTCTCAAAAGAGAACTTATTACAATAAATATGGCTTAAGGCCATCTAATAACGATAACAGCGGAAGGCTTGGAAGATAAGTGAGTCCATCAACTCCAACGGCATCACTGAGTATAGAACCACGACCTAAAACTCCTTAATCGTCGTCTGAAAAGTTTGCAACATTAACGTTGCAGCCTGAAAACGGGTCAGCACATGGAATATGCTGGCAATGTAACACATAGAGAGTAATGGAATGTAACAGCTATACTATATGCATATTTGGCTGGTGGAAAGCTCTATGGTTACAATTTTTGCGTAAAGCCAATTTTTCCCTACTTCAAAGGAATAAATTTATTTAACTATCATGGTAGTTGTTAAACATTGAGAATGGTTGACAGCATTCTCAATCCCAATTAAGTATCATCATTAAAACATAACCCAACAAAATTAATTTAGAGTAACATGTTGAGATTCACATGATAATCCAAGTACTAGATACTCAAGATGTCCATAACCGGGGACACGGCTAATCATGATTAGTTTGTTACACTCTGCAGAGGTTTGCGCACTTTTCCCCACAAGACTCGATCGCCTCCGTTTGGTTTCTCACACTACATGGTGTTTGAGAAGACGGATGACCGAGACATAGTCTTTCAGAAGCGCTAGCACCTTACGATCAGGTAGACCGTACCACCTAAATCCCCTACATCTGCTAGTCTACCACTGTAAGAGTTCGCACAACTTAATCAACTATGCTAGAGCCCATAATAGCTTGTAGCTGCACACGGAAGTTTCTAGTATGAATAGTCTCATGATCCCTTTGAGCCTGGGTGGCGGTCCAAACGAAACAGGCAAGTCCTGGAATACCCAGGTGCCTCAATCCACCCAGATGTGTGTTTAAGTTGCCACCTTAGATAAACCATTAATTAACAATCTCACATCTGTCATGGATTTCACTCACCCAATCCACGTCTACTAGCATGGCATGGCATGATAAGAAAACGTAGAAGTAACTCCCAAAGGTTTGAAAATAAACTGGTAATAGGTACTACCTCATCTACTTCCCATCCCACAATTTAATTAGATCCTAATCATGCAATGTGTGAGGATTGATCTAATGCAATAAAACTGGGTAGTAGAGAAGGTATGATCAAAGTGTTACTTGCCTTGCTGATGATCCGGGAAACCTAGAAATTCGAAGTAATAGGCGGCGCACTCCGGATACTCTATCGCAAACAAACAAACGAGCATGCAATAAGTACTCATCTAATGCACAGGTAAAACTCAAATAAGAGATCTAACCAGAAGGTTCAACTTAAGAACTCCGGTTGGCAAAAGAATCAAATCGAACGAAGCAACGAAAGACAAACGGCGAAACAAAACAACTTCGTTCTAGCAATCTGAATCTAGGGCAAATTTTACAGTAGCAAAATCTTGTTTAAGTTGGTTAAATGGATAGAGGGTTTCGAGACGAATCCCTAGGCGCTTGAATCGCCTGATTCCGATAAACGAGCGAAAAGTTAAACTAAAACGAAAATCGGATCAAGAATCGCGATCAGATAGATCGTGGATTTAATCCGAGAAAAAGAAAACTGACGAACAGTTAATCGAACGAACATTCGTTAACAGAAACTAATCGGCGAACACGTTCGCTAAAACGAACGGATCGGTGAACGTTCACTAATTAAATAAACCAGAGAAAAAAATAAACCGATCTAGGGTTTCGAAAAAAAACGAGGCGGTTTTTTTAAGAGAAACCGAACGGCGAACGGCGGCGGCTATACCTCCGGCGAGGTACTCCGGTGGCGGGGTGGGGCTCCGGCGGGGTGTGGCGCGGCGGCGGGAGGCGGCACGGGCGGCGGGCGGCGGCTGCGGCATCGGCCGGCGGGTGGCGGCTGCGGCGTCGGGCGGCGGGCGGCGGCACGGCTCGGCGGGCGGCTCGGGGCAGGGTGGGGTGAGGTGAGGTGGCGGGGGGGTCTGGTATATAAGGAAGGGGTGTGCTGCCTTGGGGGAGGGGGCACGGCGGGCGGCTCCGAGCCAGACTCAGGCGGCGGCGCGGCTCCGGTCTCCTGGAGGGAGACGGCAGGCGGCGGGGCGGGCCGTCGGCTGGGCCTTGGCCCAGTCGGCGCGCGGCGCGTTTTTTTTAAATATTTCGCTCGGAAGAAAAGAAATAAAAAGAAATACTAAACGGACTCCAAAAATTTCGAAATAACTTTTCACGGGCTTCTAAAATCAAGCCTCACAAGGTGAACATTTATTTGGGACCTAAATGCAATTTTGAAAAACGCACTTTTTTCCTAAATTCAAATAAAACACCGAAAAACTCCGAAATAAAATCTTATTTGATTTTATTATTAAATCCTCAATATTTTTTTATTTTGGGAAAGTAATTTTATTCCCTCTCTCATATTTTTGTAATAGAAATAATTGATGATAAAATAAATAAAATCAAATGATCCTATTCTCAAAATTTGAGAGAACTCAAATATGAAAATATCGAAATCCCCAACTCTCTCCGTGGGTCATTGAGTTGCGTAGAATTTCTAGGATCAACCAGAATGCAAAAGAAATATGATATGCATTGATGATCTAATGTATAACATTCCAAATTGAAAATTTGGGATGTTACATCCCCCGACGACCACGGGTCCTCCGCCGGGGGCAGGCCCTGAGGCACCTCCCCAGCGGAGGGCCTTCCTCCTGAGAACACCTTGCTCCGAACGCCGCGGTGGTGATGTCGGATCCCGGCCCCTCTCCTGCAGCCCCCTGCGCCCACCTCCCGAGGGGCAGGAGACTGTGGGAGCAGGGCAGCTGCTCGCTGTGGCGACCCGCACCTCCTGCGATCCATGGTTAGCGTATGCCTGCTCCTGAAGAATTAGCGGTACCCGATAATCGTTGCTCCCGGCGTGGCCAGTGGGACCGTCCCGGGGCTCCCGGAAAGGCTCAGCTTCTGGCGCCTCATCCCCCCAACTTGGGCTGAGGAGCGAGCCTTGTTCGCTCTCGTGTGGGTGTCCTTGGTCCATCATGAGGGGCACGTATTCCTCCGGCACCATCATCCTGAATGCCATGCCGTAATGCTCCGCATGCCACGCGGTCCTGCCTGACGCGCCCACCGTGGGGTGCCAGCGCGGCTGTCCACTGGGGCCGCGGGTCGCGTCGAGTCCTTCTTCTTCGCGGACCGGGAGCGGGGGCAGCGCCGCCGCCGGTCCGGTGCTGACAGCTTCGTTGGCGTTGGAGTAGCCTTGGAGCCCGCGGGCACGCGCGGAGCCCCCGCGCGGGCCGCCCTGGGCTTGAGATGGGAGCTGGGTGCAGAAGGGGTGAGCCCCCGAGGCGGCGAAGCCCAGGAGCTCTGCCACTCCCTCCAGCAGCACGTCGCGGCCGCCCTCCAGCAGCCTGCACTGCAGCAGTTCTCGGGCCACTGTGAGCGCGGCCCTCGAGTTCGCCTGCTCCCTGCGGGTGTACGGTGTCATGGTCGCGGCGTGATTGGAGGCCCTTGCTGCCGACCGCGTCTGCCGCGGTGTGAGAGCTGTCGAAGCCTGTCCGCGTCGCCTGCGGCCCGCAGCGCCCTACGGACCGCGAGCTGCCTGGGGCACGGGGTCGCCCGAGGCAAGCGGCTCTACGCGGGCGGGCCACGCCGCCCACAGATCTGGGTTACCCGCCTGGTCGCCGGACATGGTGATGACGACGCGATGGGGCGCGAAGCGGTAGAAGGTGGATACCGGCGCACCCCTACCTGGCGCGCCAAATGTCGGATTTCGGGTTCCGGCAGACCCTTGAGGTTCGAACACTGGGGTGTGCGCGGAGATTTCGCCTCGTACCTACCTGCACCCCTCCGCCACGTTAAGGTCTAAGCTATGGAAAGAACAACACAAGAGACACAGGGTTTATACTGGTTCGGGCCACCGTTGTGGTGTAATACCCTACTCTAGTGTGTGGTGTGGTGGATTGCCTCTTGGGCTGATGATGATGAACAATACAAGGAAGAACAGCCTCGCGAGGGTCTGTTCTTGGCTGGGGGGATGAACTGCTGGGAGAAGTTCAGTCACCCTTCCCTCTCTTCTTTCCCTCTCTCTCTGATCCTTTTATCCTTCTCCTCCCACTCTTTTTTCTTCCTCTCTTTCTCTCTTTGCGGGTGGCCGGTCCTATTTATAGAGGCCCTGGTCCTCTTCCCAAATATCGAGCGGGAAGGGAGCCAAAAATGGCGGGTAATTTGAAGGGGGACAGCTAGTATCAGCTATCCTGACAAAAGTAGTCTTTGCCTGAGCAAAGCTCTGGTGATGACGTCGTCTTGGGCTCCACGATGACCTCCGTCTCGTAGTCCTCCTGGTCTTGGTCTCGTTGCACCGAAATGGCAACCTTTGCCTAATGCCTCGGTACTCCGCGGCTGCGCTTACCCCCTTTGCACCAAAGAGGAAAGGAGGACACTGCGCGGGCTGGCACCCGCCTGGCGCCCTTGGTCGTCATGGCTTGCGTCACGGGCACCTCGTGAGGTACCCCGCCTTGGTCTCTCTGCCTCCTCGTGAGCCAGCCTGACGAGGCCGTGCCTGAGGAAGCTCTGCGTCGTCCGCCACGCGAGGCTTGGCCCCTCGCGAGGGCCTTGGGTTTGTGTTGGTGAAGATGGGCCGCGCTGGGCCCCCTTTTGAGCCACGCCGCAGGCCGCAGGCAGGCAAGTCTGGGGACCCCCGTTCCCAGAACGCCGACACACATACTCAACTATCATATAGTCTTTCACAATTGCTGACACTCACGCAATACTTATGGGTATGGAGTTTTAATCGGACACAGAGAAAGATAGGGGCTTATAGTTTTGCCTCCAAACGTTTTACCTCAAGGGTAATGTCAACAATAATAGTTCATGAAAACTCACATCCAATTAGCCATATATACCAGGATCTTTCCAACATGTTGTGCTTGCCAAAAGATAAAATGTAAAAAGGAAGGGTGAGGAACACCAAGACTCTTATGTAAGGTAGGAGATAAAAGTAAAAGATAGGCCCTTCACAGAGGGAAGCATAGGTTGTCATGCGCTTTTATGGTTGGATGCACAAAATCTTAATGCGAAAGAACATCATTTTATATTTCCACTTGTGATATGGACCTTTATTATGCAGTCCATCGCTTTTATTTCTTCCATATCACACGATCGTATAAAGCTTATTTTCTCCCACACTAATAAGTCATACATATTTAGAGAGCAATTTTTATTGCTTGCACCAATGACAACTTACTTGGAGGATCTTACTCAATCCATAGGTAGGTATGGTGGACTCTCATGGCAAAACTGGTTTAAGGGTGTTTGGAAGCACAAGTAGTATCTCTACTTGGTGCAAAGAATTTGGCTAGCATGAGGGGGAAAGGCAAGCTCAATCATGTTGGATGATCCATGACAATATAATTTATCTCAGATGTAAGAAAACATAACCCATTACGTTGTCTTCCTTGTCCAACGTCAACTCTTTAGCATGTCATATTTTAATGAGTGCTCACAATCATAAAAGATGTCCAAGATAGTATATTCATATGTGAAGAGCTCTCTTTCTTTATTACTTCCTATTAATTGCAACGATGACCAAAACTATGTTTGTCAACTCTCAACAACTTTTATTCATCATACTTTTTATATGTGAGCTCATTACTCTCCATAAGATCTATATGATCTCTTTATTTCCTTTTTATTCTTTCTCTTTTTTTATTCAATCAAGATCATGGCAAAATAATCAAGCCCTTGACTCAACACTAATCTTTATTATATATAGCTCACGGAGTCAATTACGTAGAAGGATCATAAAGCAAAACTCACAACTAGATCATACTAAAACTTTATTCTACTAGATCAAGATATTACCAAAAGGATCGAACTAAGAAAAACGGTAAAGATAGAAGTGATGGTGATACGATACCGGGGCACTCCCCCAAGCTTGGCAGTTGCCAAGGGGAGTGCCCATACCCATGTGATTATATCTCTTTTGCCGGTGAAGGAGTTGATGGTTTTGTTGATGGCGTAGGCTTGTCGTCCCTCTTCCAAGGCATAGGCTCACCATCATAGAAGGATGATCGAGTCTCCTAAAACCTCAAATCTGCAGCCAAACTCATCCTCTTGAATCTATATTCATACTCACAGTTTTGATTTTGCAGGTCATAGATCTGGGCTTGGAGGTGCTCGATTTTCTCATGAAGCTTGAAGATGGCCTCCCCAATGTCCTTGACGTCCAGCTTGTGGTTGTTGGTGAACTCCGTGATCATAATGTGATTGGAATCGAGTCCACGCTCCACCATCTCCTGACACTTGAAAACTTGTTGCTCCAATGCCTCGAGCCTTGCCTCTGTGCTTCCGGTCTTCCTTGGTCCCTCAACATCGCGGATGTGCAACAACCCCTCACGCATCTCAATGGTTTGAGGGTGTTGCATCACTTCCGCGAGGTAGGGGTTGATGACCTTCTCGAAGAACTGGTCCTTGGGGGCACCTGAAGACGACATGACGTCCTGGATCTGTCAGAAAAACAGCTCGAAACAAAGACAGAGGATATTTGCGTGATATGGGAGTTAAAACCTTCGGGAGATTATATAATGAATTTTTACCGACCAAAATACGTAACGTGCAAGAAAACGGAGTCCGGAGAGCACACGAGGTGCCCACGAGGTAGGGGGCGTGCCCAGGGGGTAGGGCATGCCCTCCACCCTCGTGTCCTTCCTGGACTGCTTCTTATTTTTCTATTTTTCTAAATATTCCAAAATGGAAGAAAATTTCCATTAGAACTGTTTTGGAATCAGTTTACTTACCGTACCACATACCTATTCCTTTTCGGAGTCTGAAACGTTCCAGAAAGTGTCCCTTATGTATTCCTTTGGGGTTACGGTTTCAATAACATTGGTTTCAACATTTATATGATTACCTGAGATATAATGTTTAATTCTTTGACCGTTCACCACCTTCGGATTTGTGCCTTCGAAGTTGTTGATTTTTATGGCACCAGAACGGTAGACCTCCTCGATAACGTAAGGACCTTCCCATTTAGAGAGAAGTTTTCCTGCAAAGAATCTTAAATGAGAGTTGTATAGCAATACATAATCACCTACATTAAACTCACGCTTTTGTATTCTTTTGTCATGCCATCTTTTAACTTTTTCTTTAAATAATTTGACATTCTCATAGGCTTGGGTTCTCCATTCATCAAGTGAGCTAATGTCAAATAACCTCTTCTCACCGGCAAGTTTGAAATCATAATTGAGTTCTTTAATAGCCCAATAAGCCTTATGTTCTAGTTCGAGAGGTAAGTGACATACTTTTCCATAAACCATTTTATACGGAGACATACCCATAGCATTTTTATATGCAGTTCTATAGGCCCATAATGCATCATCAAGTTTCTTGGACCAATTCTTTCTAGATCTATTAACAGTCTTTTGCAAAAATTAATTTGAGTTCTCTATTGCTCAATTCTACTTGACCACTAGACTGTGGGTGATAAGGAGATGCAATTCTATGATTAACATCATATTTAGCAAGCATTTTACGGAAAGCACCATGAATAAAATGTGAACCACCATCAGTCATTAAATATCTATGGACTCCAAACCTTGGAAAAATAACTTCTTTAAGCATCTTAATAGAGGTGTTATGATCAGCGCTACTAGTTGGAATAGCTTCTACCCACTTAGTAACGTAATAAACAACAACTAAAATATGTGTGTATCCATTGGACGCAGGAAAAGGTCCCATATAATCAAAGCCCCAAACATCAAATGGTTCAATAACAAGTGAATAATTCATAGGCATCTCTTGACGTCTACTAATATTACCAATTCTTTGACATTCATCACAAGATACAACAAACTTACGGGCATCCTTGAAGAGAGTAGGCCAATAAAAACCGAATTGCAATACCTTATGTGTAGTTCTATCTCCAGCGTGGTGTCCTCCATAAGCTTCAGAGTGACACTTGCGTAGGATATGTTCCTGTTCATGCTCAGGTACACAACGTCTAATAACACCATCTACTCCTTTATAAAGATGTGGGTCATCCCAAAAGTAATGTCTCAAATCATAGAAAACCTTTTTCTTTTGCTGGTATGTGAAACTAGGTGGTATAAATTTAGCAACAATATAATTAGCATAATCAGCATACCATGGAGCAGTACGAGAAGCATTTATGACATTTAATTGTTCATCAGGAAAGCTATCATCAATAGGTAGCGGGTCATCAAGAACATTCTCTAGCCTAGACAAGTTGTCTGCAACGGGGTTCTCAGCTCCCTTTCTATCAATAATATGCAAATCAAATTCTTGTAGCAAGAGAACCCATCTAATAAGTCTAGGTTTAGCATCTTTCTTTTCCATAAGATATTTAATAGCAGCATGATCCGTGTGAATAGTTACTTTTACTTTAGAATCAACAATATAAGGTCTGAACTTATCACAAAATAC
This sequence comes from Triticum urartu, assembly GCF_003073215.2. Taxonomy (NCBI): domain Eukaryota; kingdom Viridiplantae; phylum Streptophyta; class Magnoliopsida; order Poales; family Poaceae; genus Triticum; species Triticum urartu. The sequence continues at coordinate 599,259,942 of NC_053026.1, forward strand.
AACTGCCAAAAATTCTTTTTCAGTAGTAGCATAATTTCTCTGAGCATTGTCTAGAGTTTTACTAGCATATTGAATAACATTTAATTTCTTATCAACTCTTTGCCCTAGAACAGCACCTACAGCATAATCACTAGCATCACACATAATTTCAAAGGGTAAATTCCAATCAGGTGGCTGAACAATAGGTGCAGAGATCAATGCTTTCTTAAGTATTTCAAATGCTTCTACGCAATCATCATCAAAAACAAATGGTATATCTTTTTGTAATAAATTAGTCAGAGGCCGAGAAATTTTTGAGAAGTCCTTAATGAACCTCCTATAAAAACGCGGACCAAGGAAACTTCTTATACCTTTGATGTCCTTGGGACATGGCATCTTTTCAATAGCATCAACTCAACTTCTACCACCAGGGGGGCCCATGAGGCAGGGGGCGCACCCCCCACCCTCGTGGGCAGGGTGTGGCCCCCTCCGGAACTTCTTGCGCTCAGTATTTTCTATATATTCTGAAAATGACTTCCGTGAAGTTTTAGGACTTTTGGAGCTGTGCAGAATAGGTCTCAAATATTTGCTCCTTTTCCAGCCCAGAATCCCAGCTGCTGGCATTCTCCCTCTTTATGTAAACCTTGTAAAATAAGAGAGAATATGCATAAGTATTGTGACATAATGTGTAATAACAACCCATAATGCAATAAATATCGATATAAAAGCATGATGCAAAATGGACGTATCAGCGCCCCACCCTCGTGGGCCCCTCGTAGCTCCACCGACGTACTTCTTTCGCCTATATATACTCTTATACCCTAGAAACATCACAGAGAGCCACGAAACCACTTTTCCACCGCTGGAACCTTCTGTACCCATGAGATCCCATCTCGGGGCCTTTTCCTGTGATCTGCCGGAGGGGAATCGATCATAGAGGGCTTCTACATCAAAACCATTTCCTCTCCGATGAAGCGTGAGTAGTTTACCACAGACCTTCGGTTCCATAGTTCTTAACTACATGGCTTCTTCTCTCTCTTTGATTCTCAATACAAAGTTCTCCTCAATATTCTTGGAGATCTATTCGATGTAATACTCTTTTGCGGTGTGTTTGCCGAGATCCGATGAATTGTGGATTTATGAACAAGATTATCTATGAATATTATTTCATTCTTCTCTGAATTCTTATATGCATGATTTGATATCTTTGGATTTCTCTTCAAATTATCGGTTTAGTTTGTCCTACTAGATTGATCTTTCTTGCAATGGGAGAAGTGCTTAGCTTTGGGTTCAATCTTGCGGTGTCCTTTCCCAGTGACACTAGGGGCAGCAAGGCACGTATTGTTTTGTTTCCATTGAGGATAAAAGGATGGGGTTTATATCATATTGCTTGAGTTTATCCCTCTACATCATGTCATCTTGCTTAATGCGTTACTCTGTTCTTATGAACTTAATACTCTAGATGCATGCTAGATAACGGTCGGTGTGTGGAGTAATAGTAGGAGATGCAGAATTGTTTTGATCTACTTGACATGGACGTGATGCCTATATTCATGATCATTGCCTTAGATATCTTCATAACTATGCGCTTTTCTATCAATTGCTCGGCAGTAATTTGTTCACCCACCGTAATACATGCTATCTTGAGAGAAGCCACTAGTGAAACCTATGGCCCCCGGGTCTCTTTCTTATTATATTGCATCTCTTTTATTTACATCACATCTCGTTTACTATTTTGCAATCTTTACTTTCCAATATATACAACAAAAATACCAAAAATATTTACTTTACTATCTTTATTAGATCTCACTTTTGCGAGTGACCGTGAAGGGATTGACAACCCCTTTATCGCGTTGGTTGCAAGGTTCTTGATAGTTTGTGCAGGTACTAGGTGACTTGTGCGTTGTCTCCTACTAGATTGATACCTTGGTTCTCAAAACTGAGGGAAATACTTATGCTACTTTGCTGCATCACCCTTTCCTCTTCAAGGGAAAACCAACGCATGCTCACGAGGTAGAAAGAATGATTTTTGGCGCCGTTGCCGGGGAGATCTAAGCCAAGTCAAGACATACCAAGTACCCATCATAAACTCTTCTCCCTCGCATTACATAATTTGCCATTCGCCTCTCGTTTTCCTCTCCCCCATTTCTAAAACAATTTTCAAAAACCTTTGCCTTTTCTTCACCCCTTTTCCGTTCATCTCTTTTCGCTTGCTTCTTGTGTGCTTGTGTGTTGGATTGATTGTTTGTCACGATGGCTCAAGATAATACTAAATTGTGTGACTTTTCCAATACCAACAATAATGATTTTATTAGTACTCCGATTGCTCCTACTACCAATGTTGAATCTTGTGAAATTGATACCGCTTTGTTGAATCTTCTTATGAAAGATCAATTTTCTGGCCTTCCTAGTGAAGATGCTGCTACCCATCTAAACAACTTTGTTGATTTGTGTGATCATCTTTATTTCTAAATTGAAGCTATTTCCGTTTTCTCTTAGAGATCGTGCTAAAACTTGGTTCTCTTCTTTGCCTAAAAATAGTGTTGATTCATGGAATAAGTGCAAAGATTCTTTTATCTCTAAGTATTTTCCTACCTCTAAGATCATCTCTCTGAGGAATGATATTATGAATTTTGAGCAACCTAATCATGAGCATGTTGCACAAGCTTGGGAGAGGATGAAATTAATGATACGTAATTGCCCTACACATGGTTTGAATTTGTGGATGATTATACACAATTTTATGCTAGATTGAATTTTTGCTTCTAGAAATCTTTTAGATATGGCCGCGGAGGCACTTTTATGGAAATCACTTTAGGGGAAGCTACTAAACTCTTAGATAATATTATGGTTAATTATTCTCAATGGCACACCGAAAGATCCACTAGTAAAAAAGTTCATGCGATTGAAGAGATTAATGTTTTGAGTGGAAAGATGGATGAACTTATGAAATTGTTTGCTAATAAAAGTGTTTCTTCCAATCCTAATGATATGCCTTTGTCCACTTTGATTGAGAATAATAATGAATCTACTGATGTGAATTTTGTTGGTAGGAACAATTTTGGTAACAACACGTATAGAGGAAACTTTAATTCTAGGCCGTTTCCAAATAATTCCTCTAATAATTATGGTAATTCCTACAACAGCTCTTATGGAAATTTTAATAAGATTCCCTCTGATGTTGAGATTAGTGTTAAATAATTTATGAGTTCGCAAAAGAATTTCAATGCTTTGGTTGAAGAAAAATTGCTTAAGATTGATGAGTTGGCTAGGAACGTGGGTAGAATTTCTCTTGATGTTGATTCTTTGAAACTTACATCTATTCCACCTAAGCATGACATCAATGAGTCTCTCAAAGCAAGGAGAATTTCCATTGATGAGTGCAAAGAAAGAACCACTACGATGCGTGCTAAAAAAGATTGCTTTGTGAAAGCGTGTTCTTCTAGTTTTCATGATAATAATGATGAAGATCTAAAAGTGATTGATGTGACTCCTATTAAATATTTGTTTTACAATATGAATCTTGATAAAGATGAGACTGGAGATGAGTCAACTTTCGTTAAAAGGCGTCCCAATGATTCAGAGTTTTTAGATCTTGATGCAAAAATTAATAAAAGTGAGATTGAAGAGGTCAAAACTTTACATAGCAATGAACTCACTATTTTGGATTTCAAGGAATTTAATTATGATAATTGCTCTTTGATAGATTGTATTTCCTTATTGCAATCCGTGTTAAATTCTCCTCATGCTTATAATCAAAATAAAGCTTTTACTAAACATGTCGTTGATGCTTTAATGCAATCCTATGAAGAAAATCTTGAACTAGAAGTTTCTATCCCTACAAAATTTATGATGAGTGGGAACCTACTATTAAAATTAAGATTAAAGATTATGAATGCTATGCTTTATGTGATTTGGGTGCTAGTGTTTCCACGATTCCAAAAACTTTGTGTGATGTGCTAGGTTTCCGTGAATTTGATGATTGTTCTTTAAATTTGCATCTTGCGGATTCCACCATTAAAAAACCTATGGGAAGGATTAATGATGTTCTTATTGTTTAAAATAGGAATTATGTGCCCGTATATTCCATTGTTCTTGATATAGATTGCAATCCTAACGATTGCTGCAATTATTGACATGAAAGAAGTAAATATCAGATTCCAATTTCCGTTAAGGAAAGGCATGGAACACTTTCCTAGGAAGAAAATTAAATTGCCTTATGAATCTACTATGAGAGCCACTTATGGATTGCATACCAAAGATGGCAATACCTAGATCTATTCTTGTTTTTATGCCTAGCTAGGGGTGATAGCGCTTGTTGGGAGGCAACCCAATTTTATTTTGTTCTTTGCTTTTTGTTCCTATTTAGTAATAAATAATTCATCTAGCTTCTGTTATGATTGTGTTTTTTATGTTTTAATTAGTGTTCGTGCCAAGTAAAGCCTTTAGGATCTTCTTGGGTGATAGTTGTTTGATCTTGCTGTAAAAAAATATAAACTTTTATGCTCATTAAATTAATTTTCATTTTTTACCAGAGAGCGATAAAATACCTACTCCACTTGTAGTAGAACAATATACAAATTGCTCAGGCCTTCCTAATTTTTCAGAACAATATACAAATCTCCAGATCGCTATAGATTGTTCTGTTTTTGACAGATTCTGTTTTTCGTGTGTTGTTTGCTTATTTTTTGACTGAATACTATGAGGCAAAAGCCCCACAGCCCTTTATTAAAACCTCAAACAAAACAGGTCCAGTACAGTCTGTACTAACTCAAAAAGTACAAAACTGAAAAGACAAGGCTAACTATGTACTAGAACTTACCTATTTACATACATCATGGAAATATATACAACCAGGAAAATTACAACCATCACAAGACAACACAACAAAGATGATGAGACATCACACTAGGGTAGTGCTTTGATCCATTGCAGCAGTAATGGCTTTACTGAAGCCTTCATTCTGTGGGAGTGCAGAGTTATATCATGAATGAACTTAGCTTTCCATGCTCCAAAAGTAGGCCTGATGTGCCTAAAGATTCTGTCATTTCTTGTTGTCCATATGCACCATGCAGCCAGGAACACTACCTCAAAAAAGAAAGGTTGACGAAATCCTCTTTGAGCTAACAGAATGCATTCCCTGTATGACAAACCAGCTTGCCAGTATATTTGCAAGTAACTCCAAACTCTGGTGCCGAGGTTGCACTTAAAGATAAGATGGTCTCTATCTTCATGCAGTTGTGCAACACACATGGGGCAGAGATTGTCATCATCCTCAGACCTCCAATGTCTTCTGAAAAGCATGTCTCTTGTGTTTAAATGGTCATTTAGCATTAGCCATGCAAAGAGCTTGATTTTCATGGTGCATTTGTTTTTCCAGATCCATTTGCAAACACCATCATCAGGCAAGGAGGAATGCATGCACATAATATCTTTTGGCAAAAAAAACACATTTTCCAGGGGTCCAGGACCAGGAGTCAGATGCATTTGGGTCTCTATCCAAATCCTGAATATCCAGCTGTAACGTGTAAAGTTCTTCCATTGCCTCAGGAGATAGGGGAAGTTGGAATTGTGTTTGTATGTCCAAGTCCTCAATGAAATCTCTGACTGAGATCTTGTCATCCAAAGAAAAGGAGAATAGACATGGAAATCTCTCTTTAATTGGATTGGAAGAATTGTTTAGGACCCATGAATCATGCTATAAGAGTGCAGAATCACCAGAGTTAATTATGACAATCGAGTTTGCTCTACAAACCTAATTGATTTTCATGATATCTCTCCACCAAAATGATCCACATTGAACTGTTGCATGTGGAACCAAACCATTATAATAGGTGTCCCATATTAGGGAGACCCATGGTATATCTGCCTTGTTATAAAACTTGTGGAGATGCTTGGTGAGTAAAGCTTTATTCTAGATAGCTAGGTTAATGATACCCATTCCTCCCTTGTCCTTAGGTTTGCACACCTTAGGCCATGCTGCTAGTGACTGCTTTGGGGTGTCAGAATTTCCTCTCCACAAGCACTGCCTCATGATTCTCTCCAGCTGTTTAATAATTGTAGCAGGCAGGATGAGACTGCATAGAAAGTAGATTGGCATGGATGAGAGAACTGATTGCAGCAATTGTAACCTTTCTCCTTGTGATAGGAGGGAGGAATTAACAGACAATCTCCTTTCAAACCTGTCAACAACAGGGACAAGATCTACAATTCTTGGCCTGGTGGTTCCCACTGGTAGCCCAAGATATGTAAAGGGCAAAGTGCCCACTTTACATCCAAAAACTGCTGCAAGTCTGCTAGTTTCTTCAGGGGACACATTTATGGGTAGAATACATGATTTATGAAAGTTCACTTTCAAGCCAGTAGACTTATGGAAAGCAACCAACATTTCCTTGAGAGCCAGAAGTTGAGTCTCATCAGCTTGCACTATTAGCAAAGTATCATCAGCATATTGAACAATTGGAAATTCAGTATCATTTGATGGAATGGGTAGAGCTAGCAGTCCATCATGGAGCATTTTATTGACCACAGTTTGCAAGAGACTAGCAGCAACGACAAAGAGCAAGGGTGAAAGAGGACACCCTGCCTAGCCCCTCTCTTGCAGTTGAACTGTTTACCTGGCACTCCATTAAGCAGAATAGAAGATGATCCGGATGATAGAAGTTCCTTAATCCAAGAAATCCATTTGTCATCAAAACCTTTGCGCTTTAACATTAACAATAGAAGATCATGCTCAACAGTGTCAAAAGCCTTTGCAAAATCCAGTTTAAGTGTCAAAATTGGTCTCTCTGATTGGTGACACTGGTGGATGTATTCCAGGCTCCAGGCAATGCAATCTTGGATGGATCTGGACTTGAGGAAACCATACTGATTTTTATGGATACATGTGAGAATAACTTTTTGCAGCCTGTTTGCTAAAAGTTTAGTTAAAAATTTGAGGCAGGTGTTTGTGAGGGAAATGGGTTAAAATCATTTGGCCCCTCTGGTGATAAGACTTTTGGTATTAGGGTGACCAAAGAACCATTAATACTTTGTAGGGAGATTTTGCCTTGAAAGAAATTAGAGAATAGCTTGTAAAAGTCCTCTTTTATAATAGGGACAATTGCATTTTTACCCCTAGTTGGTTCCTACCCACGGGTTTTGCCCTTACTTTTCGAGCTTGCTCAGTTTTGCCCTTACTTTTTCAGTCGACGTCCCTCGAATGCCCTTTGACCGTTTGACCAAAACTTTGTAAATTCATAACTAATTCATATGAACTCAGAAAATGCAAATACGATATCAAAATGTTCAGATAAACATTACCTTTATGTGCATATCATTTGCATTCAGGACAAAAGCACCTTTAAACTACCTGAGATAATTAATGTTATTAACATTATTAAAAATAAAAAGGTATAAACAATTTTTTTTCATGAATAAAAATTGCATGCAAATGTAGGTGATGTTTTCTGAACATCCAGATATCTTATTTGCATTTTTCTGAGTTCGTATCATCTTGTTATGAATGTTCTAACGACTTTGACCATTATTTGGAAACTTCATAACAAATTTATACGAACTCGGAAAAATGCAAATAAGATATCAGGATGTTCAGGAAACATCACCTACATTTGCATGTAATTTTTATTCATGAAAAAATATTGTTTATACCTTTTTATTTTTAATAATGTTAATAACATTAATTACCTTAGGTAGTTTAAAGGGTGCTTTTGTCCTAAATGCAAATGAGATGCACATAAAGTTAATGTTTATCTGAACATTTTGATATCTTATTTGCATTTTTCTGAGTTCATATGAATTAGTTATTAATTTTCAAAGTTTTGGTCAAACGGTCAAAGGGCATTCGAGGGACCTCGACGAAAAAGGTAAGGGCAAAACTGAGCAAGCTCGAAAAGTAAGGGCAAAACCCGTGGGTAGGAACCAACTAGGGGCAAAAATGCAATTGTCCCTTTATAATATGCCAGCACCTCTTGACAAACATCCCAGTAAAACCATCAGGTCCAGGGGCTTTGTCTAATGGGAGTCCTTTCAGAACTTCATTAATTTCCTCATCAGTAAAAGGCCCAGATAATTCTTCTAGACCTGGAGCAGGCTGAATGAGACTTCCCAGATCAAATTGCATGTCAATTCATTGAGCAAATCCCATTCTGTCTCTGTAGGAGGCCCACAGTAATCCAGCCATTTCACTATGAGATGATATTGTCAATCCATCATCAGTAACTAGGCTAGAGATTGAGTTGCGTCTAAACCTCTCTGTTGCCATAGCTTGGAAGAATTTTGAATTTTCCTCCCCCACTTTAATCCACCTCATTGTACATCTTTGTTTCCAATAAATGTACTGTAAGTGGAGAAGGTCCTCAAGGTGGAGTTTAACTAATTTTCTGAAGTTAAACTCAGGTCTTGTTAGAGGTCTCTGATCCTCCAGATTATCAAAGGCCAGGATAACAACATTGCAAGCTTGCATTAACAATTTTAACCTTGAGAGGCCAGTGTGCCATCTTTTGAGATCATTCCTCAAGCGCTTAAATTTTTCTGTAAAGACAACAACTGCATTTTTCTTGGTAGTAGGTGCAGACCATGATTGCTGAACACCGTCAAAAAAACCTGGCATATCAACCCAATAGTTTTCAAAGCGGAAAAATTAGCCTTGGGGATATATGATGAAATAGATACAATACAGAGCACGTGATCAGAGCTAGTTTTGGCCAAAGGATAAACCATGCTATTAGGGAATTCAGTGATCCAGTTTACTGTGGTGAAAAACTAGTCAAGCTGCTCAAGCAGTGGATTCTCTTGCATATTTGACCAAGTGTACTGTCTCCCTTTTAAAGGTAATTCAAGCAAACCCAAGTGACCAATTATTTCATTGAAAATGAACATGTCATTGACATCTCCTCTGGGTTGGTTTCTGTTGTCAACAGACCTTATAAAATTGAAATCACCAAGAAATAACCATAGCTCATCCCGGGGTATGTTGATATGATATAACCAATGAACGGAGCTCATCCCAGGGTATGTTGTTTGCTTATTTTGATGAATCTATGAGTAGTATCGGGGGGGTATGAACCATAGAGAAGTTGGAATATAGTAGGTTTAACACCAATATAAATAAATAATGACCTTAAAGTGGTGGTTTATTTTCTTATACTAACGGAGCTCATGAGATTTTCTGTTGAAGTTTTGTGTTGTGAAGTTTTCAAGTTTTTGGATAAAGATTTGATGGATTTCGGAATAAGGAGTGGCAAGAGCATAAGTTTGGGGATGCCCAACGCACCCCAAGGTAAAATTCAAGGACAACCAAAAGCCTAAGCTTGGGGATGCCCCGGAAGGCATCCCCTCTTTCGTCTTCATCTATCGGTAACTTTACTTGAGGCTATATTTTTATTCACCACATGATATGTGTTTTGCTTGGAGCGTCTTGTATGATTTGAGTCTTTGCTTTTTAGTTTACCACAATCATCCTTTTTGTACACACCTTTTGGGAGAGACACGCATGAATCGGAATTTATTAGAATACTCTGTGTGCTTCACTTATATCTTTTGAGCTAGATAATTTTGCTCTAGTGCTTCACTTATATCTTTTTAGAGCATGGTGGTGGTTTTATTTTATAGAAATTATTTATCTCTAATGCTTCACTTATATTATTTTGAGAGTCTTTTAGAACAGCATGGTAATTTGCTTTGGCTATAAAATTAGTCCTAATATGATGTGCATCCAAGATGGGTATAATAAAAACTTTCATATAAAGTGCATTGCATACTATGAGAAGTTTGATTCCTTATGATTGTTTTGAGATATGAAGATGGTGATATTAGAGTCATGACAGTTGAGTAGTTGTGAATTTGAGAGATACTTGTGTTAAAGTTTGTGATTCCCGTAGCATGCACGTGGTGAACCGTTTATGTGATGAAGTCAGAGCATGATTTATTTTTTGATTGTCTTCCTTATGAGTGGCGGTCGGGGACTAGCGATGGTCTTTTCCTACCAATCTATCCCCATAGGAGCATGCGCGTAGTACTTTGTTTCGATAACTAATAGATTTTTGCAATAAGTATGTGAGTTCTTTATGACTAATGTTGAGTACATGGATTATACGCACTCTCACCCTTCCATCGTTGCTAGCCTCTCTACTACCGCGCAACTTTCGCCGGTACCATAAACCCACCATTTACCTTCCTCAAAACAGCCACCATACCTACCTATTATGGCATTTCCATAGCCATTCCGAGATATATTTCCATGCAACTTTCCACCGTTCCATTTATTATGACAGGCTCCATCATTGTCATATTGCTTTGCATGATCATGTAGTGGACATCGTATTTGTGGCAACGCCACCTTCATAATTCTTTAATACATGTCACTCTTGATTCATTGCACATCCCGGTACACCGCCAGAGGCATTCACATAGAGTCATATTTTGTTCTAAGTATCGAGTTGTAAGTAAATAAAAGTGTGATGTTCATCATTATTAGAGCATTGTCCCATGTGAGGAAAGGATGATGGAGACTATGATTCCCCCACAAGTTGGGATGAGACTCCAGATGAAAAAGGGAGAAAAAAAAGAGGCCATAAAAAAAGAGAAAGGCCCAAATAAAAAAATGAGATAAAAGGAGAGAAGGGCAACGCTACTATCCTTTTTCCACACTTGTGCTTCAAAGCAGCACCATGATCTTCATGATAGAGAGTCTCCTATGTTGTCACTTTCATATACTAGTGGGAATCTTTCATTATAGAACTTGGCTTGTATATTCCAATGATGGGCTTCCTCAAAATGCTCTAGGTCTTCGTGAGCAAGCGAGTTGGATGCACACCCACTTAGTTTCTTTTTGAGCTTTCATACACTTATAGATCTAGTGCATCCGTTGCATGGCAATCCCTACTCACCCACATTGATATATATTGATGGGCATCTCCATTGCCATCGATACGCCTAGTTGATGTGAGACTATCTTCTCCTTTTTGTCTTCTCCACAACCACCATTCTATTCCACCTATAGTGCTATGTCCATGGCTCACACTCATGTATTGCGTGAAGATTGAAAAAGTTTGAGAACATCAAAAGTATGAAACAATTGCTTGGTTTGTGATCAGGGTTGTGCATGATTTAAATATTTTATGTGATGAAGATAGAGCATAGCCAGACTATATGATTTTGTAGGGATAGATTTCTTTGGCCATGTTATTTTGAGAAGACATGATTTCTTTGTTAGTATGCTTGAAGTATTATTGTTTTTATGTCAATATTAAACTTTTGTTTTGAATCTTTTGGATCTGACATTCATGCCACAATAAAGAAAATTACATTGATAATTATGTTAGGTGGCATTCCACATAAAAATCTATTTTTATCATTTACCTACTCGAGGACGAGCATGAATTAAGCTTGGGGATGCTTGATACGTCTCCAACGTACCTATAATTTTTTATTGTTCCATGCTATTATATTATATGTTTTGGATGTTTAATGGGCTATAATATGCTCTTTTATATTATTTTTGGGACTAACCTATTAACCGGAGGCCCAGTGCTAGTTTCTGTTTTTTTTGCCTATTTTAGAGTTTCGCAGAAAAGGAATATCAAACGGAGTCAAAATGGAATGAAACCTTCGCGATGATCTTCCTTGGAACGAAAGCAATCCAGAAGACTTGGAGTCGAAGTATAGAACTCCACGAGGCGGCCACGAGGCAGGAGGGCGCGCCCAGGGGGTAGGCATGACCCTCGTGGGCCCCTCGTAGCTCCACCGACGTACTTATTTCGCCTATATATACTCTTATACCCTAGAAACATCGCAGAGAGCCACAAAACAACTTTTCCACATGCTATCTTGAGAGAAGCCACTAGTGAAACCTATGGCCCCGGGTCTCTTTCTTATTATATTGCATCTCTTTTATTTACATCGCATCTCGTTTACTATTTTGTAATCTTTACTTTCCAATCTATACAACAAAAATACCAAAAATATTTACTTTACTATCTTTATTAGATCTCACTTGTGCGAGTGACCGTGAAGGGATTGACAACCCCTTTATCGCGTTTATTGCAAGGTTCTTGATTGTTTGTGCAGGTACTAGGTGACTTGTGCGTTGTCTCCTACTGGATTGATACCTTGGTTCTCGAAACTGAGGGAAATGCTTACACTACTTTGCTGCATCACCCTTTCCTCTTCAAGGGAAAACCAACGCATGCTCAAGAGGTAGCATACCTTGCTGCACTTTTGTTGCCACTATTGTTACTTGCTCGTTACAAATTACCTTGCTATCAAACTACTCTGCTTCTTATAATTTCAGCACTTGCATACATTACCTTGCTAGAAATCACTTGTCATTTCCTTCTGCTCGTCGTTGGGTTCGACACACTTACTTATCGAAAAGAGTTACAATTGATCCCCTATACTTGTGGGTCATCACGGGACCTGGATGCCCATATTGGTTCCTACATATTCTACAAAGATCTTTATCGTCGAACCTTTATAACAACATATGTAATTCCCTTTGTCCATTGGTATGTTACTTGCCCGAGATTCGATCATCGGTATCTTCATACCTAGTTAAATCTCGTTACCGGCATGTCTCTTTACTCGTTCTGTAATACATCATGTTGCAGCTAACTCCTTCATCACTTTGCTTGCAAGGCTTCTTATGATGTGTATTACCGAGAGGTCCCAGAGATACCTCTCCGATACACAGAGTGACAAATCCTAATATCGATCTATGCCAACTCAACAAACACCTTCGGAGATACCTGTAGAGCATCTTTATGATCATCCAGTTATGTTGTGACGTTTGATAGCACACAAGGTATTCCTCCGGTATCCGGGAGTTGCATAATCTTATAGTCGAAGGAATATGTATTTGACATCAAGAAAGCAATAGCAATAAACTGAACGATAAATATGCTAAGCTAACGGATGGGTCTTATCCATCACATCATTCTCCTGATGATGTGATCCCGTTATCAAATGACAACTCATGTCTATGGTTAGGAAACCTTAACCATCCTTGATCAACGAGCTAGTCTAGTAGAAGCTCACTAGGGACACGGTATTCATTTATGTATCCACACATGTATTTAAGTTTTCGGTCAATACAATTCTAGCATGAATAATTAAACTTTACCATGATTAAGGAAATATAATAATAACCATTTTCTTATTGCCTCTAGGGCATATTTCCATCAGTCTCCCACTTGTACTAGAGTCAGTAATCTAGTTCACATCGCCATATGATTAACACACATAGTTCACATCGCCATTTGACTAACACCCAAAGAGTTTACTAGAGTCAATGATCTAGTTCACATCACCATGTGATTAACACCCAAATAGTACTAAGGTGTGATCATGTTTTGCTTGTGAGAGAGGTTTAGTCAATGGGTCTTCCACATTCAGATCCGTATGTATTTTGCAAATTTCTATGTCTATAATACTCTGCATGGAGCTACTCTAGCTAATTGCTCTCACTTTCAATACGTATCCAGATTGAGACTCGGAGTCATCCGAATTGGTGTCAAAACTTGCATCGACGTAACTCTTTATGACGAACTCTTTATCACCTCCATAATCGAGAAACATTTCCTTAGTCCTCTTAGGTAACTAAGGATAACTTTGACCACTGTCTAGTGATCCACTCCTGGATCACTATCGTACCCCTTGTCAAACTCATGGCAAGGTACACAATAGGTCTGGTACATAGCATGTCATACTTTATAGAACCTATGGTTGAGGCATAGGGAATGACTTTCATTCTCTCCCTATCTTCTGCCGTGGTCGGGCTTTGAGTCTTACTCAACTTCACACCTTGTAACACAGGCAAGAACCCTTTCTTTAAGTCTTACCATTTTTTAAACATAATGTACATAATTCCATAAAAATGTTTGTATTTCGATCCTTCTTCTATATCAAAACCATTGATGGTGTGGTATAAGCTAATTATCATTTTTAAAATATATGTGTGTGCAAACATGTTTGTTCTGGTAAAATGTACAAGTACGATGTACAAATGTAGTAAGCAAACAAAAATAAGAATTGTTTGTACACACACAAGGTCCTTATTGTGGAGATTGCTTTGGAGACCTTTTGAACCTCACCAGTGTCCCGTTGAGATGAATAGTAGAGTTCAACATAAAAGGAAACAAGTGTGTTTAAGGGATCATTGGCCATTGCATGTTATTAGATTTTACAATCATGGTCACATGTAAGCCTAAACTGAAACAGTAGCGACAAAGCACTAAACCAAAGTTTAACGAATGAATATCCAAGTGTGTTACATCTGTCCTTTGCCTTTGATGTTTTTTTGCCTCGAAGTGTATTTTAATTAGCATGGGCATTTTATAATATAAAATATTTGTAGAGTGCCTCTACTGAAGAAGTGAACTTGACAATCGAGGCTATATAGAATATAGAACATCTCTCGTCGGGCGCGCCTATATCTCGCCTTCAGTGAGTCCGGCTTCGGACTCGCTTAAGGGCCAGAAAGCTGGGCCGGCCCACGAGCTTGGGAGGCCATTATTTTTTACTTGTTTTTACATTGTCTGTTTTCTTTTTAACTTTTCTTTTTGTACTTTTGTTTATATTGCAAAATATTCTAAAAATATATATTACAAAAACACTCTTCAATTTTTTTGGAAAATGTCTACAGGTATTTCAAAAATCTTGAACAGGTATTTGAAAATATTGAACAAGTATTAAAAATATGATGAACAAGTATTTGAAAAAATATTGATCATGTATATCAAAATGTTGAACTAGTATTTAAAAATTGTTGAACAAGTATTTTAAAAAATGTTGAGAATGTATAGAAAACATGTCAAAAAAGCATTTGACAAATATTGTATAAGTATTTAAAAAATGTAGATTGAGGAAAAATATTAAACAAATAATTGAAAATTTGTTGATAATGTATATATAAAATGTTGAACAAGTATTTGGCAAATGTTGAACATGTGTTTGAAAAATGTTGAACAACAGCTTGAAAAAATGTTGATCATGTATATAAAAATGTGGAATAAAAAACAAAAAAGAAAACCCAGGAAATGAAAACAGAAAAATAAACAAAAGAAAAAGGAAAATAAACAAACTAAAGAAACAAATGAAAAAACCCAGAGTAAAAAAACACTTGTATATGAAATAATGAAGAAACAGAAGCAAAATAATGAAAAAATGGAGAAGAGAAAAGAAATGAAAAAGGAGAAAATCGGCATGTCTTGCTTCAAGTAGGCCCTGTCCTTTCTGTTATCACGAACTGTTGGGCAGGTGCACTGACTAGTCGCGCTTCCTATGTTCACGGTTACCAAGGATCGATCCCTGGTACTCCCCTTTTCTCTTCTATTTTTCTTTAGACTCTACACAAAAATGGACTAGCCCAGTAACAACCACGACCTAGAAAACTTCGATGCGAGACTTAGTACAAGGACACGCTTAATGCAATAAATGTTGCAACCGATTTCAAGACGCAAAGAAATTTAGAGGTCGACTGATGTTGGGGAGACAACAAGTGGGTCAGAAATGGGCCTAATGCATTTCGGTTAGTGCAACAAATAATTACCTGGGCCAGGCCCATCTTGCTAGTACTCTGTTGAAGGTACAAACTATTCCATTTCCGTCTCTAAAAAAACTATTCCATTTTCTATAGAGTTCCAAGTTTCCAAATAAAAATAAATAACACTGCAATACTCTGTTGAAGGGGTACCATATGCTATCGCATCATGTATTACTTATCCTGTTGTCGATCCCGGCAGTACAGAAGACATGCATGATTCACTCAGAGTTCTACCGCACCTGCAAGTTCCACCCGAAAATGGTAAAACTGCATAGCACCCAAAAAATGATTTCTTCGGTTGTGATGAGCACGCAAGTGCTTGAGTTCGTGTTTTTCTGGATAGGGCTTGGTCCACGACATAACACATGTTATGTTGTATTTTTTAGATCAAATTTAATCGATGTGGTGGTCTTTGGATGAACTATATGCATGTTTTAATTTGAGTTATTTGATTGGATGAACTATATGTATGTTTGTGGTTGTTTTGTTGTGTACGTTGAATCTAAATCATGCAAATGATTAATGAAATACCATTCAATTGTTTGAAAAGTATGTTAAGAAGGATAGAAGAATTAGTCAAAAAGATTTTAAGGAGTTAAATATAGGGTTTGGTTATGTTCGGCCACAATTTAACTCCTTAAATATAAAGGAGTTAAGTCTAGAAAGGCATATAAGGAGATACTCCCTCCGTTACTTTTTATAAGGTGTATTTGTTTTTTGATAAAATTCCACAATGTAAGGTGCATCTCTTCTAATTCATCAAAAATTCCGTTTTAGCCCTCTAGAAAAAGGATAGTATCTCTCCACTGATTGCATGTATCTCTCCTTCTAAAAAGAGGGAAAGTATCTCTCTCCCGATTGCGTGTATATCTTATTTTTGTAGCCTAAATGATTTACTTACCACTAATCAAAGATTTAGCCAAGGTTACTTTTTTCTAAGTTGTGTATAATTATGTGCATTGGTCACCGTGCCAAAAATTATACACCTTACATAAAGGAATGAAGGGAGTAAATTATAAGTGGTTGACTAGATATGCACTTAGTGTTTGTTAATAAGATGGCATATTGGGTAGTTTCAAAGGAACTCCGAGGGCAGAGGGGTATGGTGGGGGAAGTGGAGCACGTGAACCAACCATTTCTCTGCTCCAGTAAAATGAACTAGATACTACTCCAGCTCCAATCCACTAAGAAATCGAAGTTGAGATGTTTGAAACAACTCTACTGGAATCATGGAGTGGTGCTGCCCGAACCTACCCTTAATCCGACCAGAGCCAACTAGGAGCATATGCTAGATGTGAAGGTCGGCCGTGTTACTAGATTGGTGGATCTAGTTTGTTAAATTGACTCGACGACTAGGGGTCCGGGGCACTAGTCCTTAAGGGTGCGTGCATGAAGACTTCTCGGCTGTAATAGACAAGGTTAGTCTGGCTACGACAAGCAGTGTGTGAGTGGCTCGTTCTGGCGGTAGTGGCCATTTGACGGTCCAAGAACCTCCCTGTAATTTTTATTATGTGTGGAATGCTTTATACTTTTGGTGAACTATTTTTAGAAAAGACTCAGAATTCAATTGACTGTGATAGACCTTCATAATGGTTTGCCCTTAATGTTCAAAGTATGGTTGGTAAAATGGTAGAAACTTATTTCTACTCGTATATTTCTAGTAGCTATTCTAAATAGATGTTGGTTTATCAAGGTTCCATGAAAACATGATGGAGATACTGCACTAGGATCAATTTATTTCTTCTATCACCAATTCATCATGAGCTAGCACACCATAAAGACTTGGTAAAAAGTAAAAATACAAAGACACGCATATGCTCGAGATCTATTAAGCAGTGACGGCGATCTTCATGCCTTGCTGGCAGTGACCCGGATGGCTGCAGATGAAGAACGTTTTGCCTTCGCGGGCGAGCTGGATGTGGTCATTGCCGGAGGTGTAGGTCCTCGACGGGCCTGAGACCCTGCATGAGTTGTAGTCGCCTTCTCCCACCTGCACAACGTTGTGCATACTAGGGTTGTACTTGAACACTGCGTGCATTAGTTAACACAAAAATACAAGTCAGAACAAAGTATAGACATCAAGGACAACCAATCACTTGATCTTTAGAGTTCTCACCAAGCACGTCGTCGGACTGGATGTGCTTGCCACTCTCCCATCCAGAGACGCCGAAGCTCCATCCCTTGTTGTCACCAACGGTCCACTCCTTGCCATGGACGACAGTGGTTGTGCAGCAAACGGCCAGAAGTAGCACCAAAAGGGTGGGTACGATGGTTTCCCGTGCCATCATTGGTGTTGCTCTTGACTTCTTGTCGCTACCGAAGATCACAAGAACAACAAAATTAAACAGTGGTCAGTTCGTCAAGTGATTGCTTGCGTTCAGTCTCCTTCTCGTATCATATATATAGCCGGTCAGCTAAAATCTTTGTTTTAATGTGCTAAAATAACGAGAATCTTGCTTTAAATGAGACAAATCAACAATTGTGATATGCAACATTACTTAGTATATGCTACCAAATCCTCCAAGCTATATAATCTGATATAGTATTAATGGAAATTAACAAGGATGCATTTATTTCTTTTTCATGGATTCATTAGTTGTATATCAGATATTTATATATACTAGTATTAGATGATATATTTCTAATAGGAAAATTATAAAATAAAAATATTTTTAATAAGGAGTCTATAATCTTGACTTTTCAACCATAGCTGCTAAAGCATGACCGGAGGCCATGATTTGGGATTGTCTAGTTACAAATCATCTGAAATTGATAGGAATATTTTCAATAAATGGAGTTCAAATGAATTTCACAAGTCGGAAAATTTAATGTATTGGGTCAATATAAGAATTTTAGACTAGGTTAATTTGGAATAATTTAAAATAAAAAGTGGCCACAATTGGCCAACGAGGTTGTAAACCCGACGAGATTCGGAAGGAACTAATTGGGAGGAAAATTTGTGAGGCTTACCAAGAAACTTGTCACCACTTGAGTCGACGGAGATTATGACCTCTAGGACGCCCCCCCCCCCCCGAAAACTCCGCAACTACTCCAGACCGACAAAATTAGCCCTAAACTAGCCATCCTGGCTTAAACTGGAATGACGTGCATGAAAGGGGTGGAGTTGTGCCCTCTCTACTTCGCTCACTAGACGAGCTAGTGGAGAACAAGGGGGCGTAACGGGGAGGCGAAGAGGGGAACAGAGTGGAGGGTACAAAGGCTGGAGAGACAGAAGAAAGTCGAAGAATGAGAGGATTGTGAAAGTTTTCTCTTTCCTATTTTGAAAGTAGCACCAGTCGGTAGAGTCTATCGCATGGCCATGTCTGTTCTTTTTGCAGTTCACCCTACTGTTATCATTTTCTATGAAACATAATGTACATAATTCCGTAAAAATGTTTGTATTTGGATCTTTTTTCTAAATAAAAACCATTGATGGTGTTGGTTAACCTAATTGTCATTTTTTAATTATATGTGTGTGCACACATTGTTCTGGTAAAATGTACAAGTACGATGTACAAACGTACTAAGCAAACAACAACAAGAATTGTTTGTACACACACAAGGTCCTTGAGGGAGTCCTGGATTAGGGGGTGTTCGGATAGTCGGACTATACCTTCAGCCGGACTCCTGGATTATGAAGATACAAGATTGAAGACTTCGTCCCGTGTCCGGATGGGACTTTCCTTGGCGTGGAAGGCAAGCTTGGCGATGCGGATATTCAAGATCTCCTACCATTGTAACCGACTCTATGTAACCCTAACCCTATCCGGTGTCTATATAAACCGGAGGGTTGTAGTCCGTAGATAATCAACTCCATATACAACAATCATACCATAGGCTAGCTTCTAGGGTTTAGCCTCCTTGATCTCGTTGTAGATCTACTCTTGTACTACCCATATCATCAATATTAATCAAGCAGGACGTAGGGTTTTACCTCCATCAAGAGGGCCCGAACCTGGGTAAAACATCGTGTTCCCTGCCTCCTGTTACCATCTGGCCTAGACGCACAGTTCGGGACCCACTACCCGAGATCCGCCGGTTTTGACACCGACAGTCCTTGTTGTGGAGATTGATTTGGAGAGCTCTTGAACCTCACTAGTGTCCCATTGAGATGAATAGTAGAGTTCAACACAAAAGGAAACAAGTGTGTTTAAGGGATCATTGGCCATTGCATGTTATTAGATTTTACAATCATGGTCACATCTAATTACCTTAAACGGAAACAACAGCGACAAAACACTAGACCAAAGTTTAACGAATGAATATCCAAGTGTGTTTCGTCTGTCCTTTACCTTTGACATTTTTTTGCCTCAAAGTGTATTTGAATTAGCACGGGCACTTTATAATATATACTGTTTGTAGAGCGCCTCTACTGAAGAACTGAACTTTGCAATTGAGGCTATACAGAAGATAGAACATCTCCCGTCATGCGCCCCTATAACTTGCTTTCAGTGAGTCTGGCTTCGGACTCGCTGAAGGGCGAGCGAGCTGGGCCGGCCCACGAGTGTGGGAGGCCTTTACCTATTTTCCTTTTTGTGCATTTTCTGTTTTCTTTTTTACTTTTGTTTATAGTGTAAAAAATTCTAAAAATATATATTTCAAAAAATACTCTTCAATTTGTTTTGGAAAATGTTTAACAAGTATTTTGAAAAATCTTGAACAAGTATTTGAACATATTGAACAAGTATTAAAAACATATTGAACAAGTATTTGAAAAAAATATTGAGCATGTATAAAAAACATGTTGAACAAGCCTTTAAAAAATATTGAATAAGTATTTAAAAAATATTGATCAAGTATTTGAAAAAATACTAAACAAATTTTGAAAAAATGTTGATAATGTATAGAAAAATGTTGAACACGTATTTGGCAAATGTTGAACAAGTATTTGAAAAATGTTGAACAACAGTTTAAAAAAATGTTGAACATGTAAATAAAAATGTAGAATGAAAAATAAAAAGAAACAAAAGGAAAACCCAAAAAATGAAAACAGAAAAAGAAACAAAATAAACCAAAGAAAATGAAAAATGAAAAAAAACTAAAGAAACAAATGAAAAACCCCGAAGAAAAAAAAACACTTGTATATAAAATAATGAAGAAATAAAAGCAAAATAATGAAAAAATGGAGAAGAGAAAAAAAGAAAAGAAAGAAAAGAAAACAAAAAAAGGAGAAAACCGACACGTCTTGCTTCAAGTAGGCCGTGTCCTTTCTGTTATTACGAACTATTGGGCAGGCGCTCTGGCTAGTCGCGCTTTCTATGTTCACCGTGACCAGAAATCGATCCCTCGTTCTCCCCTATTCCTTTCTATTTTTCTTTAGACTCTGCACGAAAATAGACTAGCCCAGTAACCGTTAGAATAAATTCAAGGCATATTGTTGATCATTCGAGGACCAACCAATCACACGAACACGACACCGATATGGCTACATTTTCAGGGCTTGACTATGGGCGCTCCTCCCCGTGACACCGTCACAATACCGCATCCGGTCGCTCTGAACACCGGCACATGCCACCGGCTTCCCCTACGTTCCGGTGGTATTATGTTGGCATAGGTTACATCGTGTATTTAGCCCCGCTATATATGAGAGGCCTAGGATACAAGTGTCCTACTAGGACACGATTCCATATCCTATCTAAACATAATACAACTACAAGTCCAACTATAACATACCTTGTACACTATATTCGACACAACTCCAACAAACTCCACCTTGGCGAGTATACTCCACCATCCTGAATTTGTCCATGCGTCAAACTTTCATGTGCATTGGACTTGAGCTTATCCCATGAGAACCGCTGCTACTCCAAAGACTCCATATGACTTCACCTGCAACTTGTAGTCCCTTCTTTTTTTGACCACAGTCAACACTCGAGCAAAATTAAGTTCCTTGTTACTCTAGTTTGTGCTCCCAACTTTCAGAGTATCCGTCCAACGCCATCACACACTGATTACTGATCTGCGTGAAAGTGAACAACTCACATATTAGGTGTCACACATAAGAGTTACCTGAACTCAACGTCAAAGCTCCTTTCTTGACCGCCTCTCTCAAACTTGAAGGAATTTTACCGTTGCTTGTAGTCATCCCGAATCAAATCCGTAGTTGTCTCACCACATGTATGACCACCAGAACCCTGGCCTGTCTCCATGTCCCGTGCGCGCTGCACGCCTCGCTGCTATTACCGCGTCGAGCCTCCGCTGTCCCGGTCGAGTCTCAAGGGTCGCAAACCCACACCACTCAACCCCCACTGCAGAGTACCACCGATCATCACCGACCGATGACGAGTTTCACGCTTCCATCAGACCACTGGGCTCCAGTCCGAACTGCATGCTCGCTTTTTCCCACTGAATAGGCCTCGACTCTCTGTCGACTTACGCCGTAGCCCCTCAATCAAGCTCCACCTTCAACATGACTCCATGGTGGTTGTACGTGCCACCCCGCGCCCCGTCGACTTCAAACTCTCATGTGCGCACCGTCTTGAATCAACCCCGCACAAGCCTTCAGGCCCGCGCCACGTGTTTCCACGCCCAGAAGTCGATCACCATTAGCATCACGCTCCTATGTCGTTGTCGTCGATCCCACCACCGTCTTCTGTACCAACCGACTCACGTCGATCCGTCAGACTGCCTAGTCCGACCCAGCCGAACTTGTCCGGCTACATGACACGCTCCAGACTCCTCAAGCCGTCATTGTGACAATCGTCATCCATACACAAATGTGTACCAACAAAGAAAACTCAAAGCACAATCCTTCATAGCCTTCCCGTGTGAACAGTGGCGGAGCCAGCTCAAACTTAGAGCCTAGGCAAGATATACGTGATGCCAAGTTAATTAGATTTTGCCCAAACAAACTGTAAGTAAACCATTTGTTTACTACTAGAGCTCCATGCACATGCACCATGGGAGCCCGGGCAGCAGCCCCGGCTCGCCGGTGCTGTCTCCGCCACTGCACATCCAAGGAGATTAACAAAGCAAGCCAAGCTCCTAATTCACCACACGTACGTAGCTTTTGAACGAACTTCTCTATTTCTTTCTTGATAAGCATCACCATCTGACTCTGAGTCCTTGTGCCAATTCTTTTTGTCACAAACAAATCCCGTATCTGCTCCCAATTCATGCAGCGTGTACGGCCACAAGCAGCCAACCCAGCGTCTCTTGCCTTGCTGCAGTTTCCACGCCCGGCTAGCTTCCAAATGGGCTGCCACACAACGCCGGCCTTGGGCTCCGGTCCTCATGGACCAGCTCGCACCCGCGTCTCGCCGAAAAGAACCACACGATCCGATCCGAAACCCGCCGATGTACTAGTCGCCTGCTGCAGGCGCACGTGTCGCTGCACCTGCGATCGACCAATCAACCCGCTGCTTCCGATTGCTTCTATCAAGTACAACTCGACCACATCTATTTCTTGATCATAACCCGCCGACGAACTTCGCCCCGTATCACGACCGCTTCTCACAGATTTTTGTCGATGTTCTTGCTCTTGATCAACTTTCGCAGCCTTTTCGAAACCTTGCTCATAATACCACTTGTTAGAATAAATCGAGGCATACCGTCGATTATTCGAGGATCAAGCAATTACACGAGCACGACACCAATATTTGTTAACGAGGTTCACCGATATGGCTACATCCCCGGGGCCTGACTACGGGCGCTCCTCCCCGTGACACCGTCAAAATACCGCACCCGGTCGCCCTGGACACCGGCACATGCCGCCGGCTTCCCCTGCGTTTCGGTGCTATTATGTTGGCATAGGTTACATCGTGTGTTTAGCCCCGCTATATATGAGAGGCCTAGGATACAAGTGTCCTACTAGGACACGATTCCATATCCTATCTAAACATAATACAACTACAAGTCCAACTGTAACTTACCTTGTACACTATATTCGACATAACTCCAACAATAACGACCACGACCAAGAAAACTTTGATGTGAGACTTAATCCAAGGACACACTTAATGCAATAAAACGTTGCAACCAATTTCAAGACCCAAATAAATTTAGAGGTGGACTGATTTTGGGGAGACAACAACAGGGTCGAAAATGTGCCTAATGCATTTCGGTTAGCGCAACAAATCATTACTTGGGCCAGGCCCATCTGCTAGTACTTTGTTGAAGGTACAAACTATTTCATTTCTGTGTCTAAAAAAACTATTCCATTTTCTACAGAGTTCCATGTTTCCAAATATATATATATATAGGGTCGCGCTATTCGTCATCTTGGGTGAGTAATAGTTATTTTTCACCCCCTCTATTTTACCATCAATGCACCATAATTTTACGTTCCGTAAGTTTTGTCTTATTTCCGACGCAAAAAGGGACCGTAAAAAATATATAATCTCCGTAAAAAATATTTTATGTTTCATAAAATTACGAACGTAAAAACATAGTCTAAAATACACATAAACTGCAAATTTTCTTATCTTATGACCTATATTTTTATTTTCTTATGTCAAATTTTAAGTAATGAATCAATAGGAATGTAACTATTTGAATTCGAAACGTAATTTAATTATAAAATGATCGTAAAATTACCTCGGATGAAGAATAACTTATTCTACACCATGGATGATGAATAGTAACACTATATATATATATATATATATCTTTTCCTAATAATAAACCAGCGATTGCTTCTGATGGTCCGTCATCAGGCTTTTTTTGCAAAAAAGTCCCCCCGTTTCTGATAAATTGACCCGCAGTCCTACTTAAAGTGTGGATACCCTGCCATCACAGCCCATACGAGAACACGAGGGTTACCTCCGCCGCCGCGCCCCATCCTTCCGCCGCCGCGCGCCCCGTCACTCTGCTAGCAGCCGCGACCCATCCCTCCGCCGCCGCGCCCCTGTCCATCCTCTCCTCGGTGCCCGTCCTCGCTCCGCCATCGCCGAATCTGGACGAGATCGGGATAATCCGCCGCATCTCGCGCAGCTGCTCGTCGGCCATGCGGGGAGGACGAATGAGCTACTCGTCGGACATGCAGGGAGCACAGACGAGCTGCTCATCGGCGTCCGTCCCACAGCCCCGCTGAAGACGGTGCCCAGCCCCCTTGACAGCGCACTCCTCCTACTTGCCGCCCGGTATACCTCCCCTACTCGCCGGCCCCTGGATCCCACTCCCCCTACCATAATATTCTGATTTCGAGGCAAACATAGTGTTTGATGAAATTTGACTATAGAATTGTTGCTACATCGTCAATTCAGGGTGTGTAGAAGATGTTATCCTGGGTCTGTAGAGGATGTGGTGCGTGGCTGCTTGTGTGTATACATATATGTTAATTGGTGGCTGGTGTGTGTGTGCAGGGAGCAAATAGCGACAGCGAGTAGGCGACAACTATACTACGTCGAGAAGCGATACAGGGGCATGAAGCAAGCGAGCAGGTGCGCAGCAACCTGCTACTGCACTAATAGTAGCCTTGACGGAGCACCGGGGCCGGCTCGACAGGGCATGCCGCCCGCCGGTAGACGCCTGGTTGTGTGAGACGGAGATGAACCTCGCGTCGTCGCCTCTGGAGCCTGGACAAAGCTCCGCTGGTGCTGGGGATGAACCCTGCGTCTGTGATGGTGATGGCGCTGTCCATCTACTTTCTCCACTGGCTATAAGGGAGTAAAGATCACATCGTGGGTGTGTTTTTCTTCAAAGATGTGGCCCTGTCATTGTTGGCTGTCGAATTTGGGATGTAATCCGTCCCTATGTAAGTGTATTAACCACTTCGCCCTCTCGCACAATGAGCAGAACAGAGCAGCGGCTGCAATTTACCCATTGATTTCTTGGGGTGATTCAAACCTAGGAAGCCTGCTACTTGTGCAAGCAACAGGGTAACAAGTTTCAGTTTTCTTACTGATTCACCTCAATTTTGCAAGGTAAGAACAATGTCAGTTTACTTTATGTTGGTTTTCTAATTTCTACATATTCCCTCAAGCAAATCTGATTATCTAGGTAGTACGGAAAGCAGGCAAATTACGTCACTATTTGGGTGTACTCATGCTCTGCTATGTCAGATTAAGGAGAAAAAATTATTTTATTCACCATCCTATTTTTTATCTATAATGATGATCACTGTTTCCATCTTGTGATCTTCTTTGCTCCAGTTGTGCGAATACTTTGTTTGCACTTTAGTGGTACTGAAATTTTCCTGCTACCATGAGTCATGGTAGTAGGCTGCTGCGGCAAAAAGCTGGTAAGCCCCCTAAGGGAAGAAAACTGAAAAAACTCTCATCGTGCTTACCATGTTTCATCTTAAAATTTTGGCTTGATTTTTTTTTCTTCTGTATGACCTATATCTCTATGTGGTTACTTTCTCCAGACATGCTTTAGTTGCACCATTGGTCAAGTGGCTTGAACACAACTCACATGAGTCATCGCCAAATGGCCCTTTTCTGAAATTCATTCTCTTATGCACTGAGAGAGGAGTTACTCCATGGCAGTCTATATACATACAGATGCAAGCAATTAAGAAACTCATGCAGATGATGACTGGAGAATTTTTCATGAATTTTCCAACCTAAATTTGCTAGAGGTTGGGAAAAGAGGAGTCCAGGCTCTGATGAACACATGTTCTTTCGCAGGTGACTAACAGTTGGCACCTCTATCTTTACATTACATCAGGCCAGCGCTACAAAGCCCATGTATGCCTCTGCCTGCCTGCTCAATGGACGATCCGATCACAAAAAAGTGGATAAAAATACTCATCTGTTTGTCAAAATACATGTTTGTTATCTTAGGAACGAGTATAGCTATCACCAGAGTACAAGCAAATATTTCAATTTTTCCATGAAGCAAACTTATGTTATGATTATCACATTTTGATCTTGGAGTAATGATTGACAAAAGTAGATGGTTACTGTAGTCTGTACCAGTCCAGTATTTCTAATTACAAGTTTGAGCTCCATAGGGATAATCTGATTAGTGTGTCAGAAGCTTGCTGTTTCTAATTGTGCAAATTCTGTGGTTATTTTAGTGTTTTGCAGAATGCATAGATTTTCCATAATAGAAAGAAGTGGATGTATAACCTGATTTTGCTTTATTATTTGGTGCCAGTTGACTTTGGAAATCCCCAGTTTCTCCAGTATTGTAACTCTCTGTCAAATCGTCAAATTAAACTGATCTTTCTATTTGGACAACTTGTAATTTTTAATATTATGATTTTCCTTTTCAGAAACCAATTCAACTAGACCAGGACTATGTTTATTAGTCCTCCAGTGTTTGTTGGAATGAGATGACACATGGTATGCCAGCTAACAAGCAACTGAAGTAAGAAGATTTTTGTAATTTCTTGGAAAGAAAGAGCCCTGAACCCAAGATGGCGAAGGATCCAATATGTCAGGACCAATGAAGGAATTGCAGAGCTTCATATTCAGTTTATTTTAGGTGCTTGCCTACTTCAAGTGTCTAGATTACAGGAAACATGTATCTTCAAGTGTCTACTTCAAGTAAGTTTCTTATAGAAGTAGTCAGTTTGATTCCTTCAAAATAGTTGTTGCCTGATAATTTGTGTATGACTAAATAGCAGTACCTCAAATTTTGCTTCAGCTTCTTAAAACAGAGTAATTTTGTAAATCCTAACAGAACTCTATCAGTCTGAACCAATTTCTTGTAAATCTACAATACATCATAGCCTCATCTGATCGAATCATTGGTTTCAGATCAATACATCCTTGTGCATTCCCATAAGATCAATAATATTCAGTTTGATTGTGTCAAAAACTTGCTGCTTGACAATCTGTATGACTAGATAGCAATACCTTAAAATTGCTTTTGGTTTTAAACTGAACTGAACTTGGTTGGGGCTGAACTGAACTCAGTTTGGTTCTACAAAAAGATAGGGTTATATTCTACATCGTTTTTAAGGCGATAAGGTGACCTAAGGCGAGCACCACCCGCTCTAGCGCCTAGGCGACGCCTAAGCGCCTAAGGCGGGCATATTTGTAAGGCGCTGCCAGGGCGCCTTATCGCCTAAGCGTCCAAGGGAGGACGCCTTAAAAACAATGATTCTTTGAATTTTTCTTGTTAACTCTAAACTGGACTCAACTCAGTTTGATTCTGTAAAAAAGATTGTGACAGACTTGTATATATATGCAACAGTCTTTCACCAACACTCAAATTAGATGGGCGTGATATTTAAAAGAAATCGACATACTGTAGTTTATGAGAATTTGGCAAGAAACTCGGAACCGATGGACTTGACTTGTGAAAAAATGTAATCAATGGACGACTACAGTTTATATCAAACACAGAATCGATGGACTTTCGCAATGCAGGCTTGCCCTTACCATTTACCAGGTGGTGACTTACCGGAGGAGCCAGTGGTGCTGCTGCGACCTTCTTCGGGCGATGGTCAATGATGCAAGCTAAAATCGGGGATGGGATAGCGGCTCCGGGCGACAATCAGAGGCGAGGCAGCGCTGCAGACCGAGGACAAAGTGATGCACTGGGGCGACGGCGCGGGGCGAGGAAGAAGCGGCGGATGGGGCTGTGCATGGGGGAGTTGGGGCGACCACTCGGTTCAGCGCACGGGATCGTATTAACTCTATTTTCTCCTAGGTACCTGCGCTGGTATAGTTTCTCCATGGGGTTACCAAACGATTCTCTCTACTCCTTGATTAAGATGTCACATCAATTTTCTACTTACATGTCAGGCTTAGCACTGGGAGCAGCCTTATAGAAGTAATGCAATATATTCTCTCTTATGCCTACTTGAAATACTGTTGTGGGTCTGTACTTTGCCTCTCATATTGCAAGGATAACACATTGTATGTCTATTCTCTTAACTGTAGTAAGGATGAAGCAGGAAAGTGTGCTGGACCTTTTAACATGGATATTGTACATGTACGAGCTACGGGCCACTATTGTTTATCACATATGGATTGTAAATGTAGTGACATTGAAGTTTGTAACATATCCTTAAATTTCTTTATTGTAACATTATGTTAACTAAAAAATCTGGTAGCCGTGACCTTGATATTCCCTGTAGAGCCAGCAAAAAATAGAATAAAAAGTTTCATTACAATTGGTGATTGAATGTCAAATGGCAGTGATTTTATATCAATGTGTGGGAGGTTGATGAAAGATTGCATGCAGAGTATACCAGTAAAAAACATCATTTATTTAGATGAGCTATTACCAAAGCAGATATACTATATTTCTAGCTGAAGTTAACAATGCTAAAATATTTCATTGGGCGGCAACTTGAGGGCAAGAAACATACATATAAGCCTATTCTGAAATGTCTAGAAATATTGAAGCTTCAGCACGGCGCTCCAGCATCCGTGGAGGAGATGCACCGTTTTGGACATGTTGGTCAACTTCTGTTGCTTGAGGGGTTGATCACGAGCGTAGTATAGGCCGATGGCGGGGAGGTGGTTCGTGTCGGGGAAGAGGGCGACGCCGACGGTGGGGAGGTGGTTCGTGTCGGGGAAGAGGGCGACGCTGGGGAGGAGGCCAATGATGTGGAAGAGGGTGATGAAGGGAGGAGGACGGCAGTAGGAGAGGGAGGCAATGGAGTGGTGGCGAGCTAAATAGAGTGAGGTGGAGGGTGGCGGTTTGGCGGTGGCGAGCTTGTGAGAAGGGAACAACGACGGCGTCATGAATAGCGCTTCGACTGGGTTCTTCAGAAGGGGGATTCAGAACTAAGTTATGCCACTTGGCGATGGCATTGTCGTCGTAAACATATTAAGCTATGTGATTCGATTTTACAAAGCTAAGCTTCGGCAACTTCACCAAATTATATTATGAGAGGCCTCTGATCCGCGTAGTTGGTTAAACATGGAGTTGAAGCAGATCCGAGCAATCCCTGAACTAAAATTCTGCTCTTGGATATCAACATATCAAACTGAAATAGGACTGATTGATGCGCCTACCCTACCGGTGGTTGAATAAAATTTTGTAGGTCTTAGTGTCACCTCATGATACATCCATGCTTTTCATCCTAAAAAAGCCATTCGTTTAACTGCACTGTCACCCGTAGCAACGCACGGGCACACTTACTAGTATATATATACTAATAAAAGAACTAGCGCTTCTTACCACCATAATTTTCGTCCGTATCGTTATGATTTTCGTCCGTCCACCGATACAGGCAATCCAGATTGATTTTCGTCTGTCCACCGATGCAATCTAGATTTTCGTTTGGGCCTGCGCTTTGGCCCATCCCAGCCGGCCCATATACTACGGGAAAGACGCGAAAAATAAGTGTGAGATGTGGGATCGAACTCACGTCGGCCTGCCGATAATGTAAGGCTACGACCAATTGAGCTGCTAACGCAAGTTATTGTCTTATATATAAAAAGGGTTATCCCAATTATCAAATAGTCCCACCTCGATCTCTTATATCCAACCACACCAGTTTATATACATCAAAAACTTGCACATATGCAGTAGCTGGCTGCTGGACGATTATCTCG
Source organism: Triticum urartu (assembly GCF_003073215.2). Classification (NCBI taxonomy): domain Eukaryota; kingdom Viridiplantae; phylum Streptophyta; class Magnoliopsida; order Poales; family Poaceae; genus Triticum; species Triticum urartu. The sequence continues at coordinate 599,289,864 of NC_053026.1, forward strand.
GGAATCAATAAGCGAAAGTGAGCAGTGGATCCGTCTAATAAGGAGATAATGAGGGAAGAGGAAGGGATATTTGGTCAAGGAATCACGACGAGGGAGAGATATATATGATCAGCTAATTAATGTGACGGAGATGGAGGAATTTCCTGAGATATGCCTTGATTAAAGGGAAGGATGTGGCTGGATTTGTGTCCTCCTAATCTCAACGGGTATGCGGCGGATTGTGGGCTTGGCACTTTGCATAAAAATTAAAAGAGGACGCCGCTCGCGAGCGCGACGCCGGCGGTGTTCGAGTTGTGTGCTGTGCTCCGTTTTCATGGCGTGGTCTCTGCGCCAATGGATCAGGTTTTCGCTGCCAAAATTCGATGGCGTCACTAAGTTTGGCCAGACGTGCAGCAACTCCCAACATCGTCCTCCATCTCTTGAGGTATGCGCACGCTGTCAATATTAGGCAGCTTCTTATTGCATATCGGCAATATATTTTTCCCTAATTATTAGTTGATCTATTTATCAAGCTGAGCAGTGTACAATTCTTTGCAAGATCGGATCATACTATGAGAGATGGAAAGCGTACCTCAATGTGTAACATATTTATCAGAATTATTGAGATTAGTTGTAAGTCTAATGAAATATTGGAGTGCGATTGTCTAATTCAGTGATCTGCATATTTGAAGTACTTTTTTTTGCGAAATGCATATTTGAAGTACTAATTAGTCACAACGCAGTGTCGTGCAACCTTCCACACTAGGTTCGCAGCGCCGACACATGTGTTATATCCGTAAAAGCTAGATTATGTGTATGCCCCATTGCAATGTGCGGCTCTTTTGTTTCTCCTGTTGCAACGCAAAAATAAATGACACTGCGGTACTCTGTTGGGTACCCTATGCTATCGTGATACGTTTTCAACATATCTATAATGTTTTATTGTTCCATGCTATTATATTATCTTTTTGGATGTTTTATATGCATTAATATGCTATTTTATATTAATTTTGGGAGTAACTTATTAACCTAGAGCCCAGTGCCAGGTTCTATTTTTTTCCTTATTTTTGAGTTACGCAGAAAAGGAATACCAAACGCAATCCAAACGAAATAAAACTTTCGCGATGATTTTCTTGGACCAGAAGATTTGGAGATGAAGTCGGACGAGCCATGAGGCGGCCACAAGGACGGAGGGCATGCCCACGGAGGTAGGGCGCGCCCCCGACCCTTGTGGGCCCCTCGTGCAGCTCCTGACCTAGTTTCATCGCCTATATATTCCCATATATCTCCAAACCAACCAGGGTGGACTAAAATCAGGAAGTCCAACATATGAGAAGCAGTAGCTTCAAAGATAACGATAAGATTAATTAGCAGGTTAATGATATTCATGAACTCAAATCTATGCACCATGACCGGCCTACTACAGCTACATAACTATTTATTGATTTTATTATACTTGACTGAAATCTGTATATACCCAACATTAGAGCGTAACTGAACATATACTGATAGCCTAATAGGTTTGCAACTATAACTAAGTCAACATTAGCTTTTCAAACTATGCCAGATTGTCCAGTGCATCTAGAAAAATTTCCGTTCAAGTTATAAAATCAATAGAAGAACTCAACACTAGAGTACTTGACCTAACATGGAGGACTTGGAGAGAAATTATATGCCTAAAAATCATCGCTTATAATTCAAGGATATAGAGCTACTTTCCCGATGTATCAATGTTCTATCCGATTTGATTAAAATGACTTTGATGCACCTCCTTCTATACATCAGATTGATAGTGGCAACCACCTGATCTACTAGTATAAAGGTGTGACCTGCAACAAACTCTAATTGTATCCAGGACGTGAACAACCTTGCCGCCAGTCGACAGTTGGCTACAGTTTTTTGCTTAGCAGCGTGACCAATAGTGGCAACCACCTGATCTACTTCAAACAGTTGTTGGAACACCTCCTGGACTGCATCTACTACCGTGGAATAAATTCATATGCTTGTTTAGATCTTGGAAGGTAGGGAGATTCGAAGGATAGAAGGCTATAGCAAAATGTGTGCTTCCACTTGAGAAGATGCAGAACACCGTGCTGGTTCCCCCTCATTCCCTAGAGTGCATGATTTGGTCATGAACTGTGTTAATAGATGGACATCTGCAATAGGTTATGTGATTAATTGAACAGGCTGTAGAACAGATCACATATTCAAGGATAAAGGATTACTTGCCTGCACTTTGAGGATAGGAGTGACAAACTACGGCTAGGTTCTGTGATTAATTGAACAGGCTGTAGAACATATCACATATTCAAGGATAAAGGATTACTTGCCTGCACTTTGAGGATATGAGTGACAAACTACGGTGCATCACTCTTCC
>NC_053026.1:599293219-599442166 GCF_003073215.2 Triticum urartu
GCTTACATATTGGGCATTAAGATCTATAGAGATAGATCAAAACGCTTAATTGGACTTTCACAAAGCACATACCTTGACAAAATTTTGAAGAAGTTCAAAATGGATCAAGCAAAGAAAGGATTCTTGCCTGTGTTACAAGGTGTGAAATTGAGTAAGACTCAATGCCCGACCAATGCAGAAGATAGAGAGAAAATGAAAGATGTTCCCTATGCTTTAGCCATAGGATCTATCATGTATGCAATGCTGTGTACCAGACCTGATGTGTGTCTTGCTATAAGTCTAGCAGGGAGGTACCAAAGTAATCCAGGAGTGGATCACTGGACAGCGGTTAAGAATATCCTGAAATACCTAAAAAGGACTAAGAATATGTGTCTCATATATGGAGGTGACAAAGAGCTCATCGTAAATGGTTACGTTGATGCAAGCTTTGACATTGATCCGGACGATTCTAAATCGCAAACCGGATACGTGTTTACATTAAACGGTGGAGCTGTCAGTTGGTGCAGTTCTAAACAAAGCGTTGTGGCGGGATCTACATGTGAAGCGGAGTACATAGCTGCTTCGGAAGTAGCAAACGAAGGAGTCTCGATGAAGGAGTTCATATCCGATCTAGGTGTCATACCTAGTGCATCGGGTCCAATGAAAATCTTTTGTGACAATACTGGTGCAATTGCCTTGGCAAAGGAATCCAGATTTCACAAGAGAACCAAGCACATCAAGAGACGCTTCAATTCCATCCGGGATCTAGTCCAGGTGGGAGACATAGAGATTTGCAAGATACATATGGATCTGAATGTTGCAGACCCGTTGACTAAGCCTCTTCCACGAGCAAAACATGATCAGCACCAAAGCTCCATGGGTGTTAGAATCATTACTATGTAATCTAGATTATTGACTCTAGTGCAAGTGGGAGACTGAAGGAAATATGCCCTAGAGGCAATAATAATGTTATTATTTTATTTCCTTATATCATGATAAATGTTTATTATTCATGCTAGAATTGTATTATCCGGAAACATAATACTTGTGTGAATACATAGACAAACTAAACTTCACTAGTATGCCTCTACTTGACTAGCTCGTTAATCAAAGATGGTTATGTTTCCTAACCATAGACATGTGTTGTCATTTGATTAACGGGATCACATTATTAGGAGAATGATGTGATTGACATGACCCATTCCATTAGCTTAGCACCTGATCGTTTAGTATGTTGCTATTGCTTTCTTCATGACTTATACATGTTCCTATGACTATGAGATTATGCAAATCCCGTTTGCCGGAGGAACACTTTGTGTGCTACCAAACGTCACAACGTAACTGGGTGATTATAAAGGAGCTCTACAGGTGTCTCCAAAGGTAAATGTTGGGTTGGCGTATTTCGAGATTGGGATTTGTCACTCCGATTGTCGGAGAGGTATCTCTGGGCCCTCTCGGTAATGCACATCACATAAGCCTTGCAAGCATTGCAACTAATGAGTTAGTTGCGAGATGATGTATTATGAAACGAGTAAAGAGACTTGCCGGTAACGAGATTGAACTAGGTATTGAGATACCGATGATCGAATCTCGGGCAAGTAACATACCGATGACAAAGGGAACAAACGTATGTTGTTATGCGGTCTGACTGATAAAGATCTTCGTAGAATATGTAGGAGCCAATATGAGCATCCAGGTTCCGCTATTGGTTATTGACCGGAGACATGTCTCGGTCATGTCTACATTGTTCTCGAACCCGTAGGGTCCGCACGCTTAAGGTTTCGATGACAGTTTTATGAGTTTATGAGTTTTTGATGTACCGAAGTTAGTTCGGAGTCCCGGATGTGATCACGGACATGACGAGGAGTCTCGAAATGGTCGAGACATAAAGATTGATATATTGGACGGTTATATTCGGACACTGGAAGTGTTCCGGGTGATTTCAGAGAAAACCGGAGAGCCGGAGGGTTACCGGAACCCCCCGAGAGAAGTAATGGGCCATATGGGCCTTAGTGGAGAGAGAGAGGGGCAGCCAGGGTGGGCCGCGCGCCTCCTCCCGCCTGGTCCGAATTGGACTAGGAGAGGGGGGGCAGCGCCCCCCTTTCCTTCTCCCTCCCCACTTCCTTCCCCAAGGAGGAGTCCTCCTCCTAGTAGGAGTAGGACTCCTACTAGGAGGAGGACTCCTCCTTGGCGCGCCTATAGGGCCGGCCGGCCTCCTCCCCTTGCTCCTTTATATACGGGGGCAGGGGCACCCCTAGACACACAAGTTGATCCACATGATTGTTTTCTTAGCCGTGTGCGGTGCCCCCTTCCACCATAATCCTCGATAATATTGTAGTGGTGCTTAGGCGAAGCCCTGCGACAGTTGAACATCAAGATCGTCACCACGCCGTCATGCTGACGAAACTCTTCCCCGACACTTTGCTGGATAGGAGTCCGGGGATCGTCATCGAGCTGAACGTGTGCTAGAACTCGGAGGTGCCGTACGTTCGGTGCTTGGATCGGTTGGATCGCGAAGACGTACGACTACTTCCTCTACGTTGTGTCAACACTTCCATTGCCGGTCTATGAGGGTACGTAGACAACACTCTCCCCTCTCGTTGCTATGCATCACCATGATCTTGTGTGTGCGTAGGAAATTTTTTGAAATTACTACGTTCCCCAACAGATGTGTGCGGTCCAATGAGTGTTGAGGCTCGCGGTGGTTATCGTTATGTTCTCACCCTCACTGATGACTTGAGTAGATATGGGTATGTCTACTTAATGAAACACAAGTCTGAGACCTTTGAAAAGTTCAAGGAATTTCAGAGTGAGGTTGAGAATCAACGTGACAGGAAAATCAAGTTCTTGCGATCAGATCGTGGGGGAGAATACTTGAGTCACGAATTTGGCACACACTTAAGAAAATGTGGAATAGTTTCACAACTAACGCCGCCTGGAACACCTCAGCGTAATGGTGTGTCCGAACGTCGTACTCGCACTCTATTAGATATGGTGTGATCTATGATGTCTCTTACCGATTTACCGCTATCATTTTGGGGCTATGCTTTAGAGACTGCCGCATTCACTTTAAATAGGGCTCCGTCGAAATCCGTTGAGACGACACCGTATGAATTATGGTTTGGGAAGAAACCTAAGCTGTCATTTCTAAAAGTTTGGGGATGGGATACTTATGTCAAGAAACTTCAACCTGAAAAGCTCGAACCAAAATCGGAAAAATGCGTCTTCATAGGATACCCTAAAGAAACTGTTGGGTATACCTTCCACCTCAGATCCGAAGGCAAGATCTTTGTTGCCAAGAATGGGTCCTTTCTTGAGAAAGAGTTTCTCTCGAAAGAAATAAGTGGGAGGAAGGTAGAACTTGATGAAGTATTACCCCTTGAACCAGTAAGTGGCGCAGCTCAAGAAAATGTTCCTGAGGTGCCTGCACCGACTAGAGAGGAAGTTGATGATGATGATCATGAAACTTCAGATCAAGTTGCTACTGAACTTCGTAGGTCCACAAGGACACGTTCCGCACCAGAGTGGTACGGCAACCCTGTCTTGGAAATCATGTTGCTAGACAATGGTGAACCTTCAAACTATGAAGAAGCGATGGCGGGCCCAGATTCCGACAAATGGCTGGAAGCCATGAAATCCGAGATAGGATCCATGTATGAAAACAAAGTATGGACTTTGACTGACTTGCCCATTGATCGGCGAGCCATAGAAAATAAATGGATCTTTAAGAAGAAGACAGGCGCGGATGGTAATGTGACCATCTATAAAGCTCGACTTGTCGCTAAGGGTTATCGACAAGTTCAAGGGGTTGACTACGATGAGACTTTCTCACCCGTAGCAAAGCTGAAGTCCGTCCGAATCATGTTAGCAATTGCCGCATTCTATGATTATGAGATATGGCAAATGGACGTCAAAACGGCATTCCTTAATGGTTTCCTTAAGGAAGAATTGTATATGATGCAGCCGGAAGGTTTTTTCGATCCTAAGAATGCTGACAAGGTGTGCAAGCTCCAACGCTCGATTTATGGGCTGGTGCAAGCATCTCGGAGTTGGAACATTCGCTTTGACGAGATGATCAAAGCGTTTGGGTTTATGCAGACTTATGGAGAAGCCTGCATTTACAAGAAAGTGAGTGGGAGCTCTGTAGCATTTCTCATATTGTCGGTGGATGACATATTGTTGATGGGAAATGATATAGAATTCTTGGAAAGCATAAAGGCCTACTTGAACAAGTGTTTTTCAATGAAGGACCTTGGAGAAGCTACTTATATATTAGGCATCAAGATCTATAGAGACAGATCGAGACGCCTCATTGGTCTTTCACAGAGTATGTACCTTGACAAGATATTGAAGAAGTTCAAAATGGATCAGTCAAAGAAGGGGTTCTTGACTGTATTGCAAGGTACGAGATTGAGCACGGCTCAATGCCCGACCACGGCAGAAGATAGAGAAAAGATGAGTGTCGTCCCCTATGCCTCGGCCATAGGGTCTATCATGTATGCTATGCTGTGTACCAGACCCGATGTAAACCTTGCCGTAAGTTTGGTAGGAAGGTACCAAAGTAATCCCGGCATGGAACACTGGACATCGGTCAAGAATATCCTGAAGTACCTGAAATGGACTAAGGAAATGTTTCTCGTTTATGGAGGTGACGAAGAGCTCGTCGTAAAGGGTTACGTCGATGCTAGCTTCGACACAGATCTGGATGACTCTAAGTCACAAACCGGATACGTGTATATTTTGAATGGTGGGGCAGTAAGCTGGTGCAGTTGCAAGCAAAGCGTTGTGGCGGGATCTACATGTGAAGCGGAGTACATGGCAGCCTCGGAGGCAGCACAAGAAGCAGTCTGGGTGAAGGAGTTCATTACCGACCCAGGAGTCATACCCAATGCGTCGGGCCCCATGACTCTCTTCTGTGACAACACTGGAGCTATTGCCCTTGCCAAGGAGCTCAGGTTTCACAGGAAGACCAGGCATATCAAGCGTCGCTTCAACTCCATTCGTGAAAGTGTTCAAAATGGAGACATAGAGATTTGTAAAGTACATACGGACCTGAATATAGCAGATCCGTTGACTAAACCTCTCCCTAGAGCAAAACATGATCAACACCAGAACTTCATGGGTGTTCGATTCATCACAATGTAACTAGAATATTGACTCTAGTGCAAGTGGGAGACTGTTGGAAATATGCCCTAGAGGCAATAATAAAATGGTTATTATTATATTTCTTTGTTCATGATAATTGTCTATTGTTCATGCTATAATTGTGTTATCCGAAAATCGTAATACATGTGTGAATACATAAACCACAACACATCCCTAGTGAGCCTCTAGTTGACTAGCTCGTTGATCAAAGGATAGTCATGGTTTCCTGACTATGGACATTAGATGTCATTGATAACGGGATCACATCATTAGGAGAATGATGTGATGGACAAGACCCAATCCTAAGCTTAGCTCAAAGATCGTGTAGTTCGTTTGCTGTAGCTTTTCTGAATGTCAAGTATCATTTCCTTAGACCATGAGATTGTGCAACTCCCGGATACCGTAGGAGTGCCTTGGGTGTGCCAAATGTCACAACGTAACTGGGTGACTATAAAGGTACATTACAGGTATCTCCGAAAGTGTCTGTTGGGTTGGCACGAATCGAGACTGGGATTTGTCACTCCGTATGACGGAGAGGTATCTCTGGGCCCACTCGGTAATGCATCATCATAATGAGCTCAATGTGATCAAGTGGTTGATCACGGGATCATGCATTATGGTACGAGTAAAGTGACTTGCTGGTAACGACACTGAACAAGGTATTGGGATACCGACGATCGAGTCTCGGGCAAGTAACATACCGATTGACAAAGGGAATTGTATACGGATTGATTGAATCCTCGACATCGTGGTTCATCCGATGAGATCATCGTGGAGCATGTGGGAGCCAACATGGGTATCCAGATCCCACTGTTGGTTATTGACCGGAGAGGCTTCTCGGTCATGTCTGCATGTCTCCCGAACCCGTAGGGTCTACACACTTAAGGTTCGGTGATGCTAGGGTTGTAGAGATATTAGCACACGGTAACCCGAAAGTTGTTCGGAGTCCCGGATGAGATCCTTGACGTCACGAGGAGTTCCGTAATGGTCCGGAGGTAAAGGTTTATATATAGGAAGTCCAGTTTCGGCCATCAGGAAGGTTTCGGGGGTCACCGATATTGTACCGGGACCACCGGAAGGGTCCCGGGGGTCCACCGGGTGGGGCCACCTATCCCGTAGGGCCCCATGGACTGAAGTGGGAGGGGAACCAGCCCCTAGTGGGCTGGTGCGCCCCCCTTGGGCCTCCCCCTGCGCCTAGGGTTAGAAACCCTAGGGGTGGGGGCGCCACCCTTGCCTTTGGGGGCAAGGCACCCCCTTGGCCGGCGCCCCCCTAGGAGATTGGATCTCCTAGGGCCGGCGCCCCCCCTAGGCACCCTATATATAGGGGGGGGGGGGGAGGGAGGGCTGCGCACCCAAGCCCCTGGCCTCTCCCTCTCCCTCCCGTGACACTCCTCCGTCTCCCAGCGCTTGGCGAAGCCCTGCCGAGATCACCGTTGCTTCCACCACCACGCCGTCGTGCTGCTGGATCTTCATCAACCTCTCCTTCCCCCTTGCTGGATCAAGAAGGAGGAGACGTCTCCCAACCGTACGTGTGTTGAACGCGGAGGTGCTGTCCGTTCGGCACTAGGTCATCGGTGATTTGAATCACGTCGGGTACGACTCCATCAACCCCGTTCTCTTGAACGCTTCCGCTCGTGATCTACAAGGGTATGTAGATGCACTCCTCTCTCCCTCGTTGCTAGATGACTCCATAGATTGATCTCGGTGATGCGTAGAAAATTTTAAAATTCTGCTACGATCCCCAACAGTGGCATCATGAGCTAGGTCTATGCGTAGTTACTATGCACGAATAGAACACAAAGTAGTTGTGGGCGTCGATATTGTCAATTTGCTTGTCGTTACTAGTGTTATCTTGATTCCGCGGCACCGTGGGATGAAGCGGCCCGGACCAACCTTAAACGTACGCTTATGTGAGACCGGTTCCACCAACTGACATGCACTAGGTTCATAAGGTGGCTGGCGGGTGTCTGTCTCTCCCACTTTAGTCGGATCGGATTCGATGAACAGGGTCCTTATGAAGGGTAAATAGAAATTGGCAATTCACGTTGTGGTTTTGGCGTAGGTAAGAAACGTTCTTGCTAGAAACCTATAGCAGCCACGTAAAAACTTGCAACAACAATTAGAGGACGTCTAACTTGTTTTTGCAGCAAGTGTTTTGTGATGTGATATGGCCAAAGGTTGTGATGAATGATGAATGAGATATGTGATGTATGAGATTGATCATGTTCTTGTAATAGGAATCACGACTTGCATGTCGATAAGTATGACAACCGGCAGGAGCCATAGGAGTTGTCTTTATTTATTTATGACCTGCGTGTCAACATAAACGTCATGTAATTACTTTACTTTATTGCTAAAGCGTTAGGCATAGTAGTAGAAGTAATAGATGATGAGACAACTTCAAGAAGACACAATGATGGAGATCATGGTGTCATGCCGGTGACAACGATGATCATGGAGCCCCGAAGATGGAGATCAAAGGAGCAAATGATATTGGCCATATCATGTCACTATTTGATTGCATGTGATGTTTATCATGTTTTACATCTTATTTGCTTAGAACAACGGTAGCTTAAATAAGATGATCCCTCGTAATAATTTCAAGAAAGTGTTCCCCCTAACTGTGCACCGTTGCGAAGGTTCGTTGTTTCGAAGCACCACGTGATGATCGGATGTGATAGATTCTAACATTCGAATACAACGGGTGTAAGACAGATTTACACACGCAATACACTTAGGTTGACTTGACGAGCCTAGCATGTACAGACATGGCCTCGGAACACAGAAGACCGAAAGGTCGAGCATGAGTCGTACAGAACATATGATCAACATGAAGATGTTCACCGATGTTGACTAGTCCGTCTCACGTGATGATCGGACATGGCCTAGTTAACTCGGACCATGTTATACTTAGATGACTGGAGGGATGTCTATCTGAGTGGGAGTTCATTGAATAATTTGATTAGATGAACTTAATTATCATGAACTTTTACAATATGTCTTGTAGATCAAATGGCCCATGTTGTCCTCAACTTCAACGCGTTCCTAGAGAAAACCAAGCTGAAAGACGATGGCAGCAACTATACGGACTGGGTCCGGAACCTGAGGATCATCCTCATAGCTGCCAAGAAAGATTATGTCCTAGAAGCACCGCTAGGTGACGCACCCGTCCCACAGAACCAAGACGTTATGAACGCTTGGCAGACACGTGCTGATGATTACTCCCTCGTTCAGTGCGGCATGCTTTACAGCTTAGAACCGGGGCTCCAAAAGCGTTTTGAGAGACACGGAGCATATGAGATGTTCGAAGAGCTGAAAATGGTTCTTCAAGCTCATGCCCGGGTCGAGAGATATGAAGTCTCCGACAAGTTCTTCAGCTGTAAGATGGAGGAAAATATTTTTGTCAGTGAGCACATACTCAAAATGTCTGGGTTGCATAACCGCTTGACTCAGCTGGGAGTTAATCTCCCGGATGACGCGGTCATTGACAGAATCCTTTAGTCGCTTCCACCGAGCTACAAGAGCTTTGTGATGAACTTCAATATGCAGGGGATGGAAAAGACCATTCCTGAAGTATTTTCAATGCTGAAATCAGCAGAGGTAGAAGTCAAAAAGGAACATCAAGTGTTGATGGTGAATAAAACCACTAAGTTCAAGAAAGGCAAGGGTAAGAACTTCAAGAAGGACGGCAAGGGAGTTGCCGCGCCCGGTAAGCAAGCTGCCGGGAAGAAGCCAAAGAATGGACACAAGCCCGAGACTGAGTGCTTTTATTGCAAGGGAAGTGGTCACTGGAAGCGGAACTGCCCCAAATACTTAGCGGACAAGAAGGCCGGCATCACGAAAGGTATATGTGATATACATGTAATTGATGTGTACCTTACCAGTACTCGTAGTAGCTCCTGGGTATTTGATACCGGTGCGGTTGCTCACATTTGTAACTCAAAGCAGGAGCTGCGGAATAAGCGGAGACTGGCGAAGGACGAGGTGACGATGCGCGTCGGGAATGGTTCCAAGGTCGATGTGATCGCCGACGGCATGCTACTTCTACATTTACCCACGGGATTAGTTTTAAACCTCAATAATTGTTATTTAGTGCCAGCTTTGAGCATGAACATTGTATCAGGATCTTGTTTAATACGAGATGGCTACTCATTTAAATCCGAGAATAATGGTTGTTCTATTTATATGAGAGATATGTTTTATGGTCATGCTCCGATGGTGAATGGTTTATTCTTGATGAATCTTGAGCGTAATGCTACACATATTCATAGTGTGAATACCAAAAGATGTAAGGTTGATAATGATAGTCCCACATACCTGTGGCACTGCCGCCTTGGTCACATAGGTGTCAAACGCATGAAGAAGCTCCATGCAGATGGACTTTTAGAGTCTCTTGATTACGAATCATTTGACACGTGCGAACCATGCCTCATGGGTAAAATAACCAAGACTCCGTTCTCAGGAACAATGGAGCGAACAACCAACTTATTGGAAATCATACATACTGATGTTGAAGGAAATATGCCCTAGAGGCAATAATAATGTTATTATTTTATTTCCTTATATCATGATAAATGTTTATTATTCATGCTAGAATTGTATTATCCGGAAACATAATACTTGTGTGAATACATAGACAAACTAAACGTCACTAGTATGCCTCTACTTGACTAGCTCGTTAATCAAAGATGGTTATGTTTCCTAACCATAGACATGTGTTGTCATTTGATTAACGGGATCACATTATTAGGAGAATGATGTGATTGACATGACCCATTCCATTAGCTTAGCACCCGATCGTTTAGTATGTTGCTATTGCTTTCTTCATGACTTATACATGTTCCTATGACTATGAGATTATGCAACTCCCGTTTGCCGGAGGAACACTTTGTGTGCTACCAAACGTCACAACGTAACTGGGTGATTATATAGGAGCTCTACAGGTGTCTCCAAAGGTAAATGTTGGGTTGGGTATTTCGAGATTAGGATTTGTCACTCCGATTGTCGGAGAGGTATCTCTGGGCCCTCTCGGTAATGCACATCACATAAGCCTTGCAAGCATTGCAACTAATGAGTTAGTTGCGAGATGATGTATTACGAAACGACTAAAGAGACTTGCCGGTAACGAGATTGAACTAGGTATTGAGATACCAACGATCGAATCTCGGGCAAGTAACATACCGATGACAAAGGGAACAAACGTATGTTGTTATGCGGTCTGACCGATAAAGATCTTCGTAGATTATGTAGGAGCCAATATGAGCATCTAGGTTCCGCTATTGGTTATTGACCGGAGACATGTCTCGGTCATGTCTACATTGTTCTCGAACCCGTAGGGTCCGCACGCTTAAGGTTTCGATGACAGTATATGAGTTTATGAGTTTTTGATGTACCGAAGTTAGTTCGGAGTCCCGGATGTGATCACGGACATGACGAGGAGTCTAGAAATGGTCGAGACATACAGATTGATATATTGGACGGCTATATTCGGACACCGGAAGTGTTCCGGGTGATTTCGGAGAAAACTGGAGAGTCGGAGGGTTACCGGAACCCCCTCGGGAGAAGTAATGGGCCATATGGGCCTTAGTGGAGAGAGAGAGGGGCAGCTAGGGTGGGTCGCGTGCCTCCTCCCCCTGGTCCGAATTGGACTAGGAGAGGGGGGCGGCGCCCCCCTTTCCTTCTCCCTCCCCACTTCCTTCCCCCTCCTAGTAGGAGTCCTACTCCTACTAGGAGGAGGACTCCTCCTTGGCGCGCCTATAGGGCCGGCCGGCCTCCTCCCCTTGCTCCTTTATATACGGGGGCAGGGGGCACCCCTAGACACACAAGTTGATCCACGTGATCGTTTTCTTAGCCGTGTGCGGTGCCCCCTTCCACCATAATCCTCGATAATATTGTAGCGGTGCTTAGGCGAAGCCCTGCGACGGTAGAACATCAAGATCGTCACCACGCCGTCGTGCTGACGGAACTCTTCCCCGACACTTTGCTGGATCGGAGTCCGGGGATCGTCATCGAGCTGAACGTGTGCTAGAACTCGGAGGTGCCGTACGTTCGGTGCTTGGATCGGTTGGATCGGGAAGACGTACGACTACTTCCTCTATGTTGTGTCAACACTCGTTGCCGTCTACGAGGGTACGTAGACAACACTCTCCCCTCTCGTTGCTATGCATCACCATGATCTTGCGTGTGCGTAGAATTTTTTGAAATTACTATGTTCCCCAACAGTGGCATCCGAGCCTAGGTTTTATGTGTTGATGTTATATGCACGAGTAGAACACAAGTGAGTTGTGGGCGATATAAGTCATACTGCTTACCAGCATGTCATACTTTGGTTCGGCGGTATTGTTGGATGAAGCGGCCCGGACCGACATTACGCGTACGCTTACGCGAGACCGGTTCCCGACGTGCTTTGCACAAAGGTGGCTAGCGGGTGACAGTTTCTCCAACTTTAGTTGAACCGAGTGTGGCTACGCCCGGTCCTTGCGAAGGTTAAAACAGCACCAACTTGACAAACTATCGTTGTGGTTTCGATGCGTAGGTAAGATTGGTTCTTGCTTAAGCCCGTAGCAGCCACGTAAAACTTGCAACAACAAAGTAGAGGACGTCTAACTTGTTTTTGCAGGGCATGTTGTGATGTGATATGGTCAAGACATGATGCTAAATTTTATTGTATGAGATGATCATGTTTTGTAACCGAGTTATCGGCAACTGGCAGGAGCCATATGGTTGTCGCTTTATTGTATGCAATGCAATCGCTGTAATGCTTTACTTTATCACTAAGCGGTAGCGATAGTATGGAAGCATAAGATTGGCGAGACGACAACGATTGCTATGATGATGATCAAGGTGTCGCGCCGGTGATGATGGTGATCACGACGGTGCTTCGAAGATGGAGATCATAAGCACAAGATGATGATGGCCATATCATATCACTTATATTGATTGCATGTGATGTTTATCTTGTATGCATCTTATCTTGCTTTGTTTGACGGTAGCATTTTAAGATGATCTCTCACTAATTATAAAGAAGTATTCTCCCTGAGTGTGCACCGTTGCGAAAGTTCTTCGTGCTGAGACACCACGTGATGATCGGGTGTGATAGGCTCTACATTCAAATACAACGGGTGCAAAACAGTTGCACACGCGGAATACTCAGGTTATACTTGACGAGCCAAGCATATACAGATATGGCCTCGGAACACGAAGACCGAAAGGTCGAGCGTGAATCATATAGTAGATATGATCAACATAGTGATGTTCACCAATGAAACTACTCCATCTCATGTGATGACCGGACATGGTTTAGTTGATTTGGATCACGTGATCACTTAGATGACTAGAGAGATGTCTGTCTAAGTGGGAGTTCTTAAGTAATATGATTAATTGAACTTAAATTTATCATGAACTTAGTCCTGGTAGTATTTTGCAAATTATGTTGTAGATCAATAGCTCGCGTTGTTGCTTCCCTGTGTTTATTTTGATATGTTCCTAGAGAAAATTGTGTTGAAAGATGTTAGTAGCAATGATGCGGATTGGATCCGTGATCTGAGGTTTATTCTCATTGCTGCACAGAAGAATTATGTCCTTGATGCACCGCTAGGTGACAAACCTATTGTAGGAGCAGATGCAGACGTTATGAATGTTTGGCTAGCTCAATATGATGACTACTTGATAGTTTAGTGCACCATGCTTAATGGATTAGAATCGGGACTTCAAAGATGTTTTGAACGTCATGGACCATATGAGATGTTCCAGGAGTTGAAGTTAATATTTCAAGCAAATACCCGAGTTGAGAGATATGAAGTCTCCAACAAGTTCTATAGCTAAAAGATGGAGGAGAATCGCTCAACTAGTGAGCATGTGCTCAGATTGTCTGGGTACTACAATCGCTTGAATCAAGTGGGAGTTAATCTTCCAGATAAGATAGTGATTGACAGAATTCTCTAGTCACCATCACCAAGTTAGTAGAACTTCGTGATGAACTATAGTATGCAAGGGATGACGAAAACAACTCCCGAGCTTTTCATGATGATGAAATCGATGAAGGTAGAAATCAAGAAAGAGCATCAAGTGTTGATGGTTGACAAGATCACTAGTTTCAAGAAAAGGGCAAAGGGAAAAAGGGGAACTTCAAGAAAAATAGCAAGCAAGTTGCTGCTCAAGTGAAGAAGCCCAAGTATGGTCCCAAGCCTGAGACTAAGTGCTTCTACTGCAAAGGGACTGGTCACTGGAAGCGGAACTACCCCATGTGATTGGCGGATAAGAAGGATGGCAAAGTGAACATAAGTATATTTGATATACATGTTATTGATGTGTACTTTACTAGTGTTTATAGCAACCCCTCAATTTTAGATACTAGTTCAGTTGCTATTATTAGTAACTCGAAACGAGAGTTGCAGAATAAACAGAGACTAGTTAAGGGTAAAGTGACGATGTGTGTTGGAAGTGGTTCCAAGATTGATATGATCATCATCGCACACTCCCTATACTTTCGGGATTAGTGTTGAACCTAAATAAGTGTTATTTGGTGTTTGCGTTGAGCATGAATATGATTTGATCATGTTTATTGTAATACAATTATTCATTTAAGTAAGAGAATAAATTGTTGTTCTGTTTACATGAATAAAACCTTATATGGTTACACACCCAATGAAAATGGTTCATTGGATCTCGATCGTAGTGATACACATATTCATAATATTGAAACCAAAAGATGCAAAGTTAATAATGATAGTGCAACTTATTTGTGGCACTGCCGTTTAGGTCATATTGGTGTAAAGCGCATGAAGAAACTCCATGCTGATGGGATTTTGGAATCACTTGATTATGAATCACTTGGTGCTTGCGAACCATGCCTTATGGGCAAGATGACTAAAGACTCCGTTCTCTGGAACAATGGAGCGAGCAACAGATTTTTTGGAAATCATACATACTGCTGTATGTGGTCCGATGAATATTAAAGCTTGCGACAAGTATCATTATTTTCTAACCTTCACAGACGATTTAAGCAGATATGAGTATATCTACTTGATGAAACATAAGTCTGAAAAGTTCAAAGTATTTCAGAGTGAAGTAGAAAATCATCGTGACAAGAAAATAAAGTTTCTACGATCTGATCGCAGAGACGAATATTTGAGTTACGAGTTTGGTCTTCAATTAAAACAATGTGGAATAGTTTCACAAACTCATGCCACCTAGAACACCACAGCATAATGGTGTGTCCGAACGTCATAACCGTACTTTATTGGATATAGTACAATCTATGATGTTTCTTGCCGATTTACCAATATCGTTTTGGGATCATGCATTAGAGACAGCTGCATTCACGTTAAAAAGGGGGCACCATCTAAGTCCGTTGAGACGACACAATCTGAACTGTGGTTTGGCAAGAAACCAAAGTTGTCGTTTCTTAAAGTTTGGGATTGTGATGCTTATATGAAAAAGTTTCATCCTGATAAGCTCAAACCCAAATCGGAGAAATATGTCTTCATAGGATACCCAAAGGAGACTGTTGGGTACACCTTCTATCACAAATCCGAAGGCAAGACATTCGTTGCTAAGAATGGATCCTTTCTAGAGAAGGAGTTTCTCTTGAAAGAAGTGAGTGGGAGGAAAGTAGAACTTGATGAGGTAACTGTACCTGCTCCCTTATTGGAAAGTAGTTCATCACAGAAATCTGTTCCTGTGACTACTAGACTGATTAGTGAGGAAGCTAATGATGATGATCATGTAACTTCGGATCAAGTTACTACCGAACCTCGTAGGTAAAACCAGAGTGAGATCCGCACCATAGTGATACGGTAATCCAGTTCTGGAGGTCATGTTACTTGACCATGATGAGCCTACGAACTATGAGGAAGCGATGATGTGCCCAGATTCCGCGAAATGGCTTGAGGCCATGAAATCTAAGATGAGATCCACGTATGAGAACAAAGTATGGACTTTGGTTGACTTGCCCCATGTTCGGCAAGCCATTGAGATTAAATGGACCTTCAAGAAGAAGACGGACGCTGATAGTAGTGTTACTATCTACAAAGCTAGAATTGTCGCAAAAGGTTTTCGACAAGTTCAAGGTGTTGACTACGATGAGAGTTTCTCACTCGTATCTATGCTTAAGTCTGTCCGAATCATGTTAGCAATTGCCGCATTTTATGAAATCTGGCAAATGATAAACAAAACTGCATTCCTTAATGGATTTATTATATATGATGCAACCAGAAGGTTTTGTCAATCCTAAAGGTGTTAACAAAATGTGCAAGCTCCAGCGATCCATCTATGGACTGGTGCAAGCATCTCAGAGTTGCAATATACGCTTTGATGAGTTGATCAAACAAAATGTGCAAGAAAGTGAGTGGGAGCACTACACCATTTCTGATAAGTAAATGTGAATGACATATTGTTGATCGGAAATAATGTAGAATTATTCTGCAAAGCATAAAGGAGTGTTTTTGAAAGAAGTTTTTCAAAGAAAGACCTCGGTGAAGCTGCTTACATATTAAGCATCAAGATCTATAGAGATAGATCAAGATGCTTGATAAGTTTTTTCAATAAGTACATACCTTGACAATATTTTGAAGTAGTTCAAAAAAATGGAATAGTCAAAGAAAGAGTTCTTGGCTGTGTTACAAGGTGTGAAATTGAGTAAGACTCAAAGCCCGACCACGGCAGAAGATAGAAAGAGAATGAAAGTCATTCCCTATGCCTCAGCCATAGGTTCTATAAAGTATGCCATGCTGTGTACCAGATCTATTGTATACCCTACACTGTGTTAAGCAAGGGAGTACAATAGTGATCTAAGAGTAGATCACTGGACAGCGGTCAAAATTATCCTTAGTGGAATAAGGAAATATTTCTCAATTATGGAGGTGACAAAAGAGTTACGTCGATGCAAGCTTTGACACAGATCTGGATGACTCTAAGTCTCGATCTAGATACATATTGAAAGTGGGAGCAATTAGCTAGAGTAGCTCTGTACAGAGCATTGTTGACACAGATATTTGCAAAATACTTACGGATCTGAATATGACAGACCTGTTGACTAAAATTATCTCACAAGCAAAACATGATCACACCTTAGTACTCTTTGGGTGTTAATCACATAGCGATGTGAACTAGATTACCGACTCTAGTAAACCCTTTGGGTGTTGGTCACATATCGATGTGAACTATGGGTGTTAACCACATAAAGATGTGAACTATTGATGTTAGATCACATGGCGATGTGAACAAGATTATTGACTCTAGTGCAAGTGGGAGACTGAAGGAAATATGCCCTAGAGGCAATAATAAAGTTATTATTTATTTCCTTATTTCATGATAAATGTTTATTATTCATGCTAGAATTGTATTAACCGGAAACATAATACTTGTGTGAATACATAGACAAACTAAACGTCACTAGTATGCCTCTACTTGACTAGCTCGTTGATCGAAGATGGTTATGTTTCCTAACCATAGACATGTGTTGTCATTTGATTAACGGGATCACATCATTAGGAGAATGATGTGATTGACATGAGCCATTCCATTAGCTTAGCACCCGATCGTTTAGTATGTTGCTATTGCTTTGTTCATGACTTATACATGTTCCTATGACTATGAGATTATGCAACTCCCGTTTGCCGGAGGAACACTTTGTGTGCTACCAAACGTCACAACGTAACTGGGTGATTATAAAGGTGCTCTACAGGTGTCTCCAAAGGTACATGCTGGGTTGGTGTATTTCAAGATTAGGATTTGTCACTCCGATTTTCGGAGAGGTATCTCTGGGCCCTCTCGGTAATGCACATCACTTAAGCCTTGCAAGCAATGCAACTAATGAGTTAGTTGTGAGATGATGTATTACGGGACGAGTAAAGAGACTTGCCGGTAACAAGATTGAACTAGGTATTGAGATACCGACGATCAAATCTCGGACAAGTAACATACCGATGACAAAGGGAACAACGTATATTGTTATGCGGTCTGACCGATAAAGATCTTCATAGAATATGTAGGAGCCAATATGAGTATCCAGGTTCCGCTATTGGTTATTGACCAGAGACGTGTCTCAGTCATGTCTACATTGTTCTTGAACCCGTAGGGTCCGCACGCTTAAGGTTTCGATGACAGTTATATTATGAGTTTATGAGTTTTGATGTACCGAAGGAGTTCGGAGTCCCGGATGAGATCGAGGACATGACGAGGAGTCTCGAAATGGTCGAGACGTAAAGATCGATATATTGGACGACTATATTCGGACATCGGAAAGGTTCCGAGTGGTTCGGGTATTTTTCGGAGTACCGGGGAGTTACGGGAATATGGGGGAAGAATTATATGGGCCTTATTGGGCTTTATGGGAGAGGAAGAGGCCGGCCACCCCCCCCCCCATTGACTAGTCCGAATTGGACTAGGGGGAGGGGCGGCGCCCCCTCCTTCCTTCTCTTCCCTCTTCCCCTTCCTTGTCTCCTACTCCTACTACTTGGAAGGACTCCTAGTTGGACTAGGAAAGGGGGAATCCTACTCCCGGTGGGAGTAGGACTCCCCTAGGGCGCGCCATAGAGAGGGTCGGCCCTCCCCTCCTCCACTCCTTTATATACGGGGGCAGGGGGCACCCCATAGACACACAAGTTGATCCTCGTGATCGTTTTCTTAGCCGTGTGCGGTTCCCCCTTCCACCATATACCTCGATAATATTGTAGTGGTGCTTAGGCGAAGCCCTGCGACAGTTGAACATCAAGATCGTCACCATGCCATCGTGCTGATGGAACTCTTCCCGGACACTTTGCTGGATCGGAGTCCGGGGATCGACATCGAGCTGAACGTGTGCTAGAACTCGGAGGTGCCGTAGTTTCGGTGCTTGGTCGATCGGGCCGTGAAGACGTACGACTACATCAACCGCGTTGTCATAACGCTTCCGCTGTCGGTCTACAAGGGTACGTAGATCACACTCTCCCCTCTCGTTGCTATGCATCACCATGATCTTGTGTGCGTAGGAATTTTTTTGAAATTACTACATTCCCCAACAATAGTATGGGCATTCTGCGTCGTATACATCAGCCGAAGCTTAATAGACGTCAACGACTGAGCGGCGCTCGCCGGGTTGGACTGCGTAAGTGCCTGCCTTGTTGAAGGAGGTAGCTAGGTCTGCTCACCGGCCGCCCACACAACGTGCAGGAGTTCCCGGGGAGATGGCCCATGACCCCTGGGGGCATAGGTTTAGTCCGGCATGCTGGCCTCTCTATTAAGCCTAGGTCGGGTTGTGGCGTATTGTTTGGCCGAGGCCGGGCATGACCCAGGAAAGTGTGTCCGGCCGGACTTAATCGAGCGTGGTGGGTAAGTTGGTGCACCCCTGCAGGGAAGAAAACAACTATCGATAGCCTGTCCTATGGTAACGGACACTTGGAGTTGTATCCCGATCGATACAACTAGAACTGGATACTTGTGATGAGAAATGGATTGTGATGAGACTTGGATATGAGATGATAACTGGATAGTATGGCTCTGGGATTGCTTTCTCCCAGGGAGTCGAGAAAGGATCTCTGGCCAAGGTTGATAACACTTCTACTACTTTACTTTATGCTACTCTACTCCCTCGTGTTGCTGCAAGATGGTGGTTTCCAGAACATGCAAGTCTTCGACAGGCTAGGCTTTCCCCTTCCCTTCTGGCATTCTGCAGTTTAGTCCACAGATACAACCCATTCCTTTGATACAGATGCATACTTAGTTTAGATCTGATGTAAGTCTTGCGAGTACTTTGGATGAGTACTCACGGCTGCTTTGTTACCTCTTTTCCCCCATACCAGATTGTTGCGACCAGATGACGGATCCCAGGAGCCAGACGACACCACTGATGACTACTGCTACCTCGAGGGTGCCTACTACTACGTGGAGACCGCCGACGACCAGGAGTAGTTAGGAGGCTCCCAGGCAGGAGGCCTTGCCTTTTCGATCGTTGTTACTTTTGTGCTAGCCTTCTTAAGGCAAACTTGTCTAACTTATGTCTGTACTCAGATATTGTTGCTTCCGCTGACTCTTGTGTATTCGAGCTTATGTATTCGAGCCCTCGAGGCCCCTGGCTTGTAATATAAAGCTTGTATTATTATAATTTGAGTCTAGAGTTGTGTTGTGATATCTTCCCGTGAGTCCTTGATCTTGATCGTACACATTTGCGTGTATGATTAGTGTACGGTCAAATCGAGGGGCGCCACACCCGGCTCCGCATCGTCCCCTTCCTGGCCTCGCCGTCGTCCACCGCCCTGGTGCTCTCGGCGCGGCGTGGTCAACGTGGTTAAGGAACGGCTTCCATCGGACATGGACTGTACGTGGAGAGGCTGACAGCTGGGTCCACGGCCGCAGCAAGGAAGTGCCTCCTTATTATGTGCAAAATAATTATTCCTCCACCTGACAGCGGGGACCCACCGGACGGGCCACCAGTATTTTGCGAAAAAAAATATTCCCCCTGACTGCTGGGACCCACCGGACGGGCCACCGTATTTCGCGAAAAAACGTCCCCTGCTGTCAGCTCGGACCCACCGGAAGTGCCTCCTTATTACGCACAAAAAATGAATACTCCCCCGGCTAGTTAGGACCCACCTTGCTGGGAGGCTGACTTGTGGGCCTACTAAGTTGACGGGGACGAAAGGCTTTGTCAACTTAGTCAATATGAACGATTCTAGCTCCAGTGATCGTACGATGTCCATCCAACGGCTGTAGTGCTTCTTCAACCTCTGGTCTTCTTGCTCCAGCCACCCAAAGCAGCGCCGGTCGTGCCGCATGCTCCTGCCTCCCGTGGCCGGCTGTGCTACCGCAGAGGCCTCACTGCCCCCTACTATTCCCACCGCTGGCCAGGCCCTGCGGCGACGGCAGCCTCACACCGCAGCCGAACCAGTGAACCCTCGTAGTCCTCTCCGTGCGGGCTTCCACCACCGCGTCGTCCCCTTCCTAGGCCTCGCCGTCGTCCACCGCCGTGGTGCTCTCCGTGCGGCGTGGGCAACGTGGTCAAGGAACGACTTCCATCGGAAGAGTACTGTACGTGGAGAGGTTGACAGCTGGGTCCATGGCCACAGCCCAGTTTTTTTGTGATTTGCCTAGTAAGTCGCTTTGTCAGGCCTGTTGGGCTGCAAATCTTTCAAGACGAGGAGAGCTTTCATTCAGCTGGCCGAGAAAATGGCCCGTCAGTAATGAGAAATGGGTTGTACATTTTTAAAACACATCAAACTGGCAATTAGTTTCAAATATATTTTTTTTCATTTCAAGATTTTAAATTACATTAATTTTTATGCATGGAGAATTTGTTGGATTTTATATTGATATACATTTATTTTTAAAATCAGTTTGAATGTGAGTCGAAATTTCTGGATTAAAAACCAGTTCGAACCGCACCAATATATGCAAAATTTCGTATAATTTTTTAACCGTTGCCACAATATGGGATGTAATGCTAACAAAAAGAATATGGGCTCCAAAAAAACCTTAAGAATTAGCAAATGGGCTGTAAATTATTAAAAATAATGGCAGATGGGTTGTATGCTGTTTTCCACAGATTTGAGGCTTTCCTAAAAAAAGGTTGACGCACAAGCACTGACTGTTGGATGTCCATCCAACGGCCGTCGTGCTTCTTCAATCTCTACTCTTCCTACTCCAGCCGCTCAAACAAGCGCCGGTGGGACTGCCTGCTCCCTCCTCCTCGCGGCCGGCTATGCTGCCGCGCAGGCCTCACCGCCCGGCCGTACTCCCATCGCTGGCCTAGTCATCCCTCTACTCACCCACACCTGCGGGTATTCTCCGGCGATGGTAGACGAACCAGTAAACCCTCGTACAGTCGTACTCCCCTCCGCGTGGGAAACAACTGCCGAGTCTTCCCTGCCTCCATGTCGTCCCCTTCCTAGGCCTCGCCGTCGTCCACCGCCCTGGTGCTCTCGGCGCGGCGTGGTCAAAGTGGTCAAGGAACGACTTCCATCGGACGTGGACTGTACGTGGAGAGGCTAACAGCCGGGTCCACGGCCGCAGCAAGGAAGTGCCTCCTTATTACGCAGAAAATAATGATTTCTCCACCTGTCAGTTGGGACCCACCGGACGGGCCACTGTATTGCGCGGAAAAAACATTTCCCCCTGACTGCTGGGACCCACCACCTGCATCTTCGCACGCAAGGAAGTGCGTCCGGGAAAAAAAATGATTCGCCCCCTGACTGCTTGGACCCACCAGCTACAACTTCGCAGGCAAGGAAGTGCCTGACAGTCGGGACCCACCTGGTCGAAGCGTATGTAGCGTTGTCATTCTTGTCGCGAACGTGTACGTACATACTGGTCGATGTAGAGGCGCGCATGTGTCGTAGTAGAGGCGCGCACGTAGCATGTACGCGTACGTATAGCGGCCAGGGTGCAAGAAAGAAAATACAGCCACGTATGTGTACATACGGGCGGGGTCTCGAACGCCTAGTCGCGCATACGTACGGCGAGGGCTCGTGTACATGGCTGGGTTGGAACGGAGAAACAGCGTCGTCGTCGTGTTCATGGGGAGGCAATGGAATGCGTCGTCTTCATGGGGAGGCAACGGAATGCGTCGTGTTCATGGGGAGGCAATGGAATGCGTCGTGTTCATCGGGAGGCAACGGAACGCGTGGGAGCCAACCGGCTGGGTCGGAACGGAATGTGTGGTCGTGTTCATCGGGAGGGCTTGGACGGAACAGCCGATGGAAACAAGGCCTGGCGTACCACACAACGGAGGAAACGGACCTCCTACATTCGGAACGGGGTCCTGTTGATCGGGAGGGGTCTGGCGTACCGCAAAACGGAGGAAACAAACCTCCTACGATCGAAACGGGGGTCCTGTTGATCGGGAGGGGTGTGGCGTACCGCAAAACGGATGAAACAGACTTGTGTTGGAGCGCTACGGTCGAAACGGGGGTCCTGTTCATCGGGAGGGGTGTGGCGTACCGCAAAACGAGACTCCACGGGATACTGTTCATCTCCACCGTCGACCCCCTCCAGCCTCCACGAGCTACTGTTCATCCACCGTCGACCTCCTCCAGCCTCCACCTGCGACTGTTCATCCACGGGCTCCTGTTCATCCAACCTCCACCGCGCGCTACTCCATCGGCTACTATTCAACCAGCCCTCTCCACGGGCTCCTTTTCAACCACCCCTCCACGGGCTACTGTTCATCCTGCCCTCCACCATCTACTGTTCATCCTGCCCTCCACGGGGTGGTATTGTTCATCCAGCCCTCCACGGGGTCCTGTTCATCCAGCCCCAACCGGCTTGATCGATCGGGGTCCTGTTCATCCAGAGGCAACACCACGGGGTCCTGTTCATCCACCCCCATCGGGAACTGTTCATCCAAACCCCCCTGCAATGCTCACTGTTCATCCAGACGCAGCGTCGATCGGCTTCGGTTAGCAGCAGTAGCGAAGGAATCGCTCGATCGGGTTCAGTTAATAGCCATTGATCGATCGCTCGGGTTCAGTAATGCGTAGCCTGCAGTGCAATCTCTCGGGTTCAGTTAGAGCCCAACGCCTCACTCGGGTTCAGTTAGAGCCAACGCCTCGCACACACGCGCGTACGTGTATGAGAGAAACACGCATCGCTCGGCCCCCGACCTCCGATCGTAACCGGGAACTCCCCGAAATTTTCCTCCTCCTCGCTTCTACCACGGTTTTTTCCGTCATGGACGGCCCAAAGAATGTCATGCATCTGCGTCTCCGGCCCGCCCAGGACGAAAAGCCCATTTTCTGTCATGATTTTTTGTCATAGAAGTAGGAGCCCACCACATCTATGATGATACCGGGTTTTGTCACAATTATCGTCATAGAAGTATCATATGTATGACAGAAAAAAATTCGTTCAGCCCAAAATGTCACGGATGTGTCTTTTTTTGTAGTGCTAGGGCCCGAGTGCCATGATTTCAGATCTGAACCTATTATGTTTTCATCAATGTATGAGAGTTCTTGATCCTATCTTGCAAGTCTATAGTCACCTATTATGTGTTATGATCCGTTAACCCCGAAGTGACAATAATCGGGATACTTACCGGTGATGGCCGTAGTTTGAGGAGTTCATGTATTCACTATGTGTTAATGCTTTGGTCTGGTACTCTATTAAAAGGAGGCCTTAATATCCCTTAGTTTCCGCTAGGACCCCGCTGCAACGGGAGGGTAGGACAAAAGATGTCATGCAAGTTCTTTTCCATAAGCACGTATGACTATATTCGGAATACATGCCTACATTACATTGATGAATTGGAGCTAGTTCTGTGTCACCCTAGGTTATGACTGTTACATGATGAACCGCATCCGACATAATTCTCCATCACTGATCCATTGCCTACGAGCTTTCCATATTGTTCTTCGCTTATTTACTTTTATGTTGCTATTGCTATCATCACTACAAAATACCAAAAACATTACTTTTGCTATCATTACCTTTTGCTACCATTACCACTACTATCATATTACTTTGCTACTAAATACTTTTCTGCAGATATTAAGTTTCCACGTGTGGTTGAATTGACAATTCAGCTGCTAATACTTGAGAATATTCTTTGGCTCCCCTTGTGTCCAATCAATAAATTTGGGTTGAATACTCTACTCTCGAAAACTGTTGCGATCCCCTATACTTGTGGGTTATCAAGACTATTTTCTGGCGCCGTTGCCGGGGAGCATAGCTCTATTCTTTGAGTCACTTGGGATTTATATCGGCTTATCATTATGAAGAACTTGAGAGATCCAAAAACCAAGATTTATCCCTCAACTGCGAGGGGAGGTAAGGAACTGCCATCTAGCTCTGCACTTGATTCACCTTCTGTTTTGAGTAAGCTTGCGACACCTAAACCTGCTTCTGCTATTAATTCTGATGTCGCATATTATTGATGATGCCACTTCTGCTATGCATGATACTTATGATGAAACTACTTCTATGCCTGATACTACTGTGCCACTCGGTGAATTTCTTGATGAACAACTTGCTAGGGCTAGAGAGAATGAAATTATTGAAACTGATAATACTGATGAAAGTGATTATGAAGGCTCTCCTAATAAATATGAATTACCTGTTGTGCCTGAGGGCTATGTTATGGATGAAGAAACTAAAAGAGACTTTCTTTCTTGATGAACAACTTGCTAGGGTTGGAGAGAACGAAATTATTGAAACTGATTATACTAAAGATAGTGATGATGAAGACTCTCCCCCTAATACTTATGAATTGCCAGTTGTTCTTGAGGGTTATGTTCTGGATGAAGAATCTGCTAGAGCTATTCTTGCTTGTAATAATAGAAGTGATCTTAAGAAACTATTAGCTAAATGGAAGCAGCAATCTCTTAATGCTAGAATGAAACCTGACCCTGCTTTTGCTACTTCACCTATCTGTGTTACTGATAAGGATTATGAATTCTCTGTTGATCCTGATATAATTACTTTGGTTGAATCTGATCCTTTTCATGGCTATGAATCTGAAACTGTTGTGGCACATCATACTAAATTAAATGATATAGCCACCCCGTTCACTAATGATGAGAAAACTCGCTACTTTTATATCCTTAAAATACTTCCGTTCTCATTAAAGGGTGATGCTAAGATATGGTTTAATTCTCTTGATCCTGGCTGTGTGCGTAGTCCCCAGGATATGATTTATTACTTCTCTGCTAAATATTTCCCTGCTCATAAGAAACAAGCTGCTTTAAGGGATATATATAATTTTGTGCAAATTGAAGAAGAGAGTCTCCCACAAGCTTGGGGGAGGCTTCTCCAATTACTTAATGCTTTGCCTGATCATCCTCTTAAGAAAAATGAAATACTTGATATCTTTTATAATGGACTAACCGACGCTTCCAGAGATTAACTAGATAGTTGTGCTGGTTCTGTTTTCAGGGAAAGAACACCGGATGAAGCTGAAATTCATTGAATAATATGTTGACAAACGAAAATAATTGGACACTTCCTGAGCCTATTCCTAAACCAACTCCGAAGAAGAGAGGTGTTCTATTTCTCAGTCCTGAAGATATGCAAGAGGCAAAGAAATCTATGAAAGAAAAAGGTATTAAAGCTGAAGATGTTAAGAATTTACCTCCTATTGAAGAAATACATGGTCTTAATTTACCGCCTGTTGAAGAAACATATGACCTTAATCCATTACCTATTGAAGAAACTCATGGTCTTGATAACCCGACACAGGTAGTAAAGGTAAATTCTCTCTATAGATATGACAAAGCTGAAATCCCATTTACTAAGTTTGCTAGCCCATGCTTAGATGAGTTTGATAAATTTATGGCTAAGCAAGAAGACTTCAATGATTATTTTGGTAGACAATTGAAATACAATTCAAATATGCTTGAACACTTGGGTGATTATATGGCTAATGTTAAAGGTGAACTTAAACTTATTAGTAAACATGATTCTATGGTTACCACTCAAGTAGAACAAGTACTTAGAGCTCAAAATGATTTGCTTAATGAATTGAATAGTAAGAATAATGATTATGTTGTTAGAGTGGCTACTAGAACTGGTAGAATGACTCAGGAACCTTTGTATCCTGAAGGCCACCCTAAGAGAATTGAGCAAGATTCTCAGAGAAATAATATAGATGCACCTAGTCCTTCTAAAAGGAAGAAAAAGAAAAATGATAGGACTCTGCATGCTTCTAGTGAACCTATAGCTCAACCACCTGATAATCCAAATGATATTTCTATTTCTGATGCTGAAACACAATCTGGTAATGAACCTGAAACTAGTGATAATGTTAATAAAAATGGTCATGATGATGCTCAACCTAGTAATGATAATGATGTAGAAATTGAACCTACTGTTGATCTTGATAACCCACAATCAAAGAATCAATGTTATGATCAGAAAGACTTTGTTGCTAGGAAACACAGAAAGGAAAGAGAGCCTTGGGTTCAGAAACCCATGCCTTTTCCTCCCAAACCATCCAAGAAAAAGGATGATGAAGATTTTGAGTGCTTTGCTGAAATTATTAGACCTATTTTTTTGCGTATGCGATTAACTGGTATGCTTAAAATGAATCCTTATGCTAAGTACATGAAAGAAATTGTCACTAATAAAAGAAAGATACCAGAAGCTGAAATTTCCACCATGCTTGCTAATTATACTTTTAAGGGTGGAATACCAAAGAAACTTGGAGATCTAGGAGTACCCAATATACCATGCTCCACTAAAAGAAACTATGTTAAAACTGATTTATGTGATCTTGGAGCCGGTGTTAGTGTTATGCCTCTCTCTTTATATCGTAGACTTGATTTGAATAAGTTGACACCTATTGAAATATCTTTGCAAATGGCTGATAAATCAACTGCCATACCTGTCGGTATTTGTGAGGATGTGCCTGTTGTAGTTGCAAACATTACTATTTTAACGGACTTTGTTATTCTTGATATTCCCGAGGACGATAGTATGTCTATTATTCTTGGAAGACCCTTTTTGAATACTGCAGGGGCTGTTATTAATTGCACTAAAGGCAATGTCACTTTTCATGTTAATGGTAATGAGCATACGGTACACTTTCCGAGGAAACAACCTCAAGTTCATAGTATCAAATCTATTGGAAAAATTCCATCAATTATATTTGGAGGTTTTGAATTTCCTCTTCCTACTGTCAAGAAGAAATATGATATTCTTATTATTGAGGATGTGCATATCCCCATTGAGGTAACATAGTGTTATTCGAAATTTCTCCGGTTCCATGTTATTCCGAATGAGTTCGTTAACAAGACTTGATCAACCTTGCTAGTGGATTCCTTTTGATGATCATGAGATGGATGAAACTAGAAGGCACAACATTCTGTACCCTACTTTTAATTTTTGTTATTTATTTTAAATAAAATAAAAATAGTATTTTCTGTCTGTTATCTGAATTATCCGTGCAATATAAAAATGGGTCTTTTAGATCTGTGTCCCTAACTCGAACCCACTACTCACATTTTCCCCTAATTCGAAAGCCTGCTCAAAAATGCCCCTCCGTCGTTACGTGCCCTTACATAAATGCCCTTTTGCGCCGTTACCGTCCGGTCAAAGCCGGTCAAAGGGCATTGACCGGCCCCAAAAAAATAGCAAAAAAAATCTAAAAAATCTGAAAATTTGTGAGATCAAAGATACTCAGGTTCGCAAGGTGCGTGCAATTTTTTGTGCTGTTTGGGCATTCAGGAGCTCGTGTCAAAGGAAAAACAGTAAATATGTAAGCCTGTGAACAGTAAATTCAAAAAAATAGCAAGAAAATTCAAAAAAATATGAAATTTTTTGGCATCAAAGAGGCTATGGTCTAAAAGCTGCGTGCCAATTTTTGTTGTGTTTGGACATTGGAGGGGCTTGTGGAGAAAAAAACAAAATCTGGCCCGGGAAAAAACTTGGGAAAAAATGACTATTTTGTTTTTTCTTGCGAGAGCTCCTCGCAAGTCATTTGATCACAAAAACTTGCAAGCACCTTGTGCACCCAAGCCTCTTTGATGCCAAAAAATTTCATATTTTTTTGAATTTTCTTGCTATTTTATTTCAAATTTACTGTTCACTAGCGTGCATATTAACTGTTTTTCCTCGCCACGAGCTCCTGCAATGTCCAAATAGCACAAAAATTTGCACGCACCTTGCGCACATGAGTATCTTCGATCTCACAAAATTTTAGATTTTTTTAAATTTTTTTGCTATTTTTTTCAGGACGGTCAAAGTTGTTTGACCAGACGGTAACGGCGCAGAAGGGCTTTTCTGTAAGGGCACCTAACGGCGGAGGGGCAAATTTGAGCAGGCTTTCGAATTAGGGGTATATCTGATTAGGTGGTTCGAGTTAGGGACAGAAATGCAAATGGCCCTATAAAAATACCCTGAAAATAAAAGTTCTCCAAATGCCCTGAAATTTAAATATGATTTTTTCTAGAATATTTGAGAATATTTGGCACTGAGAACACAGCAGGAGGAGCTGGCACCTGGCCACGAGGGTCAGGGGCGCGCCCTACCCCCCTGGGTGCGCGCCCCTGCCTCGTGGGCCATGGTGGCCCTCCTCCACTTATCCTTGCACCCACACACTCCTTCCTCCCACAAACACGAATATCCAGCTCAAATCCGAGTCCAAGCTCATTTTGCTGCCATTTTCGATCTCCTTGCTCAAAGCACCTCTCACAAAACTGCTTGGGGAGATTGTTCCTTGGTATGTGACTCCTCTATTGGTCCAATTAGTTTTTGTTCTAGTGATTTATTCATTGCAAATTTGTGCTGCCTAGATGACCATGTTCTTGAGTTTGCATGTCAAATTTATATGGCTCCAAGTAGTTTTGATGCATGATATAGGCTCTAGGCACTTGTATGAGTAGTTGCTACCAATATTATTGAGTTTGGCTTACTTTTATTTTGAAGTTACTAAAAAATTCAGAATTTTCCAGAGAATAATGAAAAGATTTTTGAGGGGCTCATCGAGCCGAAGCTCGAAGGAAAAGCAAAATGAAGAAGCAATGAAGCCCCAAATATAATTTGCCTCGCACCGCGGAGGTTACGCCGTGTGAATGGCCCTCCGATGAATTCTTGAGAGCAACCGGGATTTATGAGGATTTTTATGAATTGACTAAGAATGCAGGCCTCACCGACTTGCTCAGCGACGAACGCGAACAATATCTCTTACTCACAAATACTTTTGTGCAAAACTTCTACTATTATCCTAGGGAATCACCTCCTTCAGTAGAGTTTCATTTATATGATGTGGTTAAGAAGATGTCACTTTATGATTTTTGTCGGGTTTGTTTGATCCCTTTCGAGGGCAAAATAGAGGAACCACATCGTGACGATGTGGATGGGTTTATTGATACCATCACTGTAGGGGAAACGAGGAAGGTTTCCGATGCACGAATCACTAGCATACATTTTCCTGTTTTACGCTACTTTGCAATATTTGCTAGTCATTGCTTAATTGGTCGCGGAAACTGTGGAAACCTTAGTGTTCCTGATATTATTATTTTGTTCCATGGTTTATTCTGTGATAACTCTGTTAGTATGGGTGGTATTATTGCTAAACGGTTAAGTCTGAACCATACAAAGGGCCTCATCTTTGGAGGCATCTATGCTTCACGCCTAGCTGCACATTTTAACATACCTATTAGGCATTATGAGAAGGAAGAAAAATTGTTGCCTCGTGTTTATTTAGATTATAAGAGTATGGTAGTACATGATTTCATTATAAAGAATAGGGAAGGGGAGCTTAAATACAAATTGTTCTTTGATAAACATCATCCGGAGACTATTACCTTGCCTGCTCCTTCCTTGTTTGATTTATCTGCAGGCCAGTACCTCGTCTCGCCGGAGGATATTCACGCCTACCGGAACCCTGCATCGGCCGCAGAGCCAGAGTCGGAACCACAAGTTGATCCTCCACGACAGTCTAATCACCAGTGGGGTCCAGAGATGATTGCCAACCAGTGGCAATCAGAGTCTTCTTCTTCGCAGTATGACCCCAACTATCATTATGGATATCCGCCAGGCCAGCCGTGGCCATAGACCAGCTTAGGCCAAAGGCCTAAACTTGGGGGAGTACGTATTTCCCACCGACATTACATTTATGTTCACACATGATATGTCTCCAACGTATCTATAATTTTTGATTGCTCCATGCTATAGTATCTACTGTTTTGGACATTATTGGGCTTTATTATCCACTTTTATATTATTTTTGGGACTAACCTATTAACCGGAGGCCCATCCCAGAATTGCTGTTTTTGCCTGTTTTAGGGTTTCGAAGAAAAGGAATATCAAACGGACTCCAAACGGAATGAAACCTTCGGGAACGTGATTTTCTCATCGAATACAACTCAGGAGACTTGGACCCTGCGCCAAGACACGTGACAGGAGGCACAAGGTAGGGGGCGCGCCTCCCCCCCCCCCCCCCAGACGCTCCCTCCACCCTCGTGGGCCCCCTATTCCTCCACCGACGTACTTCTTCCTCCTATATATACCCACGTACCCCCAAACGATCAGATACGGAGCCAAAACCCTAATTCCACCGTCGTAACTTTCTGTATCCATGAGATCCCATCTCTGGGGCCTGTTCCGGAGCTCCGCCAGAGGGGGCATCGATCACGGAGGGCTTCTACATCAACACCATAGCCCTTCCGATGAAGTGTGAGTAGTTTACCTCAGACCTACGGGTCCATAGTTAGTAGCTAGATGGCTTCTTCTCTCTTTTTGGATCTCAATACAATGTTCTCCCCCTCTCTTGTGGAGATCTATTCGATGTAATCTTCTTTTTGCGGTGTGTTTGTTGAGACCGATGAATTGTGGGTTTATGATCAAGTCTATCTATGAATAATATTTGAATCTTCTCTGAATTCTTTTATGTATGATTGGTTATCTTTGCAAGTCTCTTCGAATTATCAGTTTGGTTTGGCCTACTAGATTGATCTTTCTTGCAATGGGAGAAGTGCTTAGCTTTGGGTTCAGTCTTGTGGTGTCCTTTCCCAGTGACAGTAGGGGTTTTCTTCATATTGCATGAGTCTATCCCTCTACATCATGTCATCTTGCTTAAAGTGTTACTCTGTTTTTAACTTAATGCTCTAGATGCATGCTGGATAGCGGTCGATGAGTGGAGTAATAGTAGTAGATGCATTCAGGAGTCGGTCTACTTGTCTCGGACGTGATGCCTATATACATGATCATACCTACATATTCTCATAACTATGCTCAATTCTGTCAATTGCTCAACAGTAATTTGTTCACCCACCGTAGAATACTTATGCTCTCGAGAGAAGCCACTAGTGAAACCTACGCCCCCCGGGTCTATCTTTATCATATCAATCTCCTACTACTTAGTTATTTACTTTGCTATTTACTTTGCCTTTATTTTACTTTGCATCTTTATCATAAAAATACCAAAAATATTATCTTTTCATATCTATCAGATCTCACTCTCGTAAGTGGCCCTATAGGGATTGACAACCCCTATTTGCGTTGGTTGCGAGGATTTATTTGTTTTGTGCAGGTGCGAGGGACTCGCGCGTAGCCTCCTACTGGATTGATACCTTGGTTCTCAAAAACTGAGGGAAATACTTACGCTACTTTGCTGCATCATCCCTTCCTCTTCGGGGAAAACCAACGCAGTGCTAAAAGAGGTAGCAAGAACACACTCATTGCTAGATGTCGGTGCTCATACTTTTTCATTGTAACATCCATGCTAGTTTATTTCCTTTTTATGCTTTCTTCTTGTGTGTTTGATAAACCTTAAGAAAAACCCAAAAAATTAGTTTTAGTTTTTAATTAGTTTACTTTCCATGCTTGTAGTAGTAATTAAAAAGAAAACCCAACAAGATTTCCTGTTCTTCTTTTGCTTGTTGGGAGATTTCCCATGTAAATAGTTTTATTTCTTTTCTTTTCTTTGGGGTCGATAGGAGAAGACCATGATTAAATTGTTGAAGTGGTTCTTATATGCATTATTGTTGATCTGGCAAAAGAGCCCATATTGCCTTGTCTTCTCGTGTTTATTGAATGCTTGCAGATTCCAACTCAGTCCAATGCACATGCACTATTATTATTATTCACATCGTTTGGTCGTGCAAGTGAAAGGCAATTATGACGATATATGATGGACTGACTGGGATGAGAAAAGCTGGTATGAACTCGACCTCTCTTGTTTTTGTAAATATGATTAGTTCATCATTCCTAATTCAGCCTATTATGAATAAACATTTTTGCAATGACAATTAGAGATCGTAGTTTCTTGTGCCATGCTTAATTAGCTAGGAGCTTAGAAAGGTTTACCTTGCGTGCCAACATGCTATTAAAATGGTTGTGATGTGGTATGATAGGGTGGTATCCTCCTCTGATTGATTTAAGTGACTTGACTTGGCACATGTTCACGCATGTAGTTGAAAGAAAATCAACATAGCCTTCACGATCTTTATGTTCATGGTGGATTATATCCTAGTCATGCTTGTATTCGGTGTTAATTAATTTTAATGCATGTTCATGACTGTTGTCACTCTCTAGCTGGTCGCTTCCCAGTCTTTTTCTAGCCTTCACCTGTACTAAGCGGGAATACTGCTTGTGCATCCAACTCCATAAACCCCAAAGTTATTCCATATGAGTCCACCATTCCTACCTATATACGGTATCTACCCGCTGTTCCAAGTAAATTTGTATGTGCCAAACTCTAAACCTTCAAATTAATATCCTGTTTTGTATGCTCTAATAGCTCATGTATCAACTAGGGCTGTCCTTATCTTCCATGTTAGGCGGGTTATTCTCAAGAGGAGTGGACTCCGCTCCTCACTCACGAGAAAAGGGCTGGTCACCGGGATGCCCAGTCCCATGCTTTATGCAAATCAAATCAAAATAATTGCAAACACAACTCCCCGTGGGACTCTTGTTAGTTGGAAGCACTCGTTGTTTCGAGCAAGCCATGGATTGATGCTTGTTGGTGGAGGGGGAGTATAAACTTTACCATTCTGTTTGGGAACCGCCTATAATGTGTGTAGCATGGAAGATATCGCCATCTCTTGGTTGTTATGTTGACAATGAAAGTATACCGCTCAAAATATTATTCACCTCTATTTCAAAACCGAGCTCTGGCACCTCTACAAATCCCCGCTTCCCTCTGCGAAGGGCCTATCTATTTACTTTCATGTTGACTCATCATCCTCTTATTAAAAAGCACCAGTTGGAGAGCACCACTCTCATTTGCATTCATTACTGTTAGTTTACATTGAGTATGACTTGACTGGATCTCTTTTACCATGAATTACAATGTCTAGTCAGTCCTTGATCTTTAAAGGTGCTCTGCATTTATGTTTTGTGGTCTCAGAAAGGGCTACCGAGATACCATCTTGTTATATCATATTATGATTGTTTTGAGAAAGTTTTGTCATCTGAGATTTATTATTATTGCTTGCTAGTTGATTATGCCATTGATATGAGTAAACATGAGACCTATGTGTTATTGTGAATATGGTTAGTTCATAATCTTTGCTGAAAACTTGAATGCTGGCTTTACATATTTACAACAACAAGAGCAAACAGAGTTTGTAAAAGTTTTTCTTTATCACTTTCAGTTTGTCAACTGAATTGCTTGAGGACAAGCGAAGGTTTAAGCTTGGGGGAGTTGATACGTCTCCGTCGTATCTACTTTTCCAAACACTTTTGCCCTTATTTTGGACTCTAACTTACATGATTTGAATGAAACTAACCCGGACTGACGCTGTTTTCAGCAGAATTGCCATGGTGTTATTTATGTGCAGAAACAAAAGTTCTCGGAATGGCCTGAAACTTCACGGAACATCTTGTCGGAAATAATAAAAAAATCCCTGCAAAAGATGAAGACTAGGGGGCACCACCTGTCCACGAGGGTGGGGGGCGCGCCTGCCCCCCTACGGCGCGCCCCCTACCTCGTGGGCCCCCTGGAGCTCCTCCGACCTCAACTCCAACTCTATATATTTGGTTTCGGAGAGAAAAATATAAAGAAGAAGGATTCATCGCATTTTATGATATGGAGCCGCCGCCAAGCCCTAAAACCTCTCAGGAGGGCTGATCTGGAGTCCATTCGGGGCTCTGGAGAGGGGAATCCGTCGCCATCGTCATCATCAACCTTCCTCCATCACCAATTTCATGATGCTCACCGCCATGCGTGAGTAATTCCATTGTAAGCTTGCTGGACGGTGATGGGTTGGATGAGATTTATCATGTAATCGACTTAGTTTTGTTAGGGTTTGATCCCTAGTATCCACTATGTTCTGAGATTGATGTTGCTATGACTTTGCTATGCATAATGCTTGTCACTAGGCCCTGAGTGCCATGATTTCAGATCTGAACCTATTATGTTTTCATCAATATATGAGAGTTCTTGATCCTATCTTGCAAGTCTATAGTCACCTATTATGTGTTATGATCCGTTAACCCCGAAGTGACAATAATCGGGATACTTACCGGTGATGACCGTAGTTTGAGGAGTTCATGTATTCACTATGTGTTAATGCTTTGGTCCGGTACTCTATTAAAAGGAGGCCTTAATATCCCTTAGTTTTCGCTAGGACCCCGCTGCCACGGGAGGGTAGGACAAAAGATGTCATGCAAGTTCTTTTCCATAAGCATGTATGACTATATTCGGAATACATGCCTACATTACATTGATGAATTGAAGCTAATTCTGTGTCACCCTAGGTTATGACTGTTACATGATGAACCGCATCCGGCATAATTCTCCATCATTGATCCATTGCCTACGAGCTTTCCATATATTGTTCTTCGCTTATTTACTTTTTCGTTGCTATTGCTATCATCACTACAAAATACCAAAAACATTACTTTTGCTATCATTACCATTTGCTGCCGTTACCACTACTATCATATTACTTTGCTACTAAATACTTTGCTGTAGATATTAAGTTTCCAGGTGTGGTTGAATTGACAACTCAACTGCTAATACTTGAGAATATTCTTTGGCTCCCCTTGTGTTGAATCAATAAATTTGGGTTGAATACTCTACCCTCGAAAACTGTTGCGATCCCCTATACTTGTGGGTTATCATACGCCTAGTTGATGTGAGACTATCTTCTCCCTTTTTGTCTCCCCCACAACCACCATTCTATTCCACCTAAAGTGCTATGTCCATGGCTCACGCTCATGTATTGCGTGAAGATTAAAAAGTTTTGAGAATGTCAAAAGTATGAAACAATTGCTTAGCTTGTCATCGGGGTTGTGCATGATTTAAATACTTTGTGTGGTGAAGATAGAGCATAGCCAGACTATATGATTTTGTAGGGATAACTTTCTTTGGCCATGTTATTTTGAAGAGACATAATTTCTTAGTTAGTATGCTTGAAGTTTTATTATTTTTATGTCAATATTAAACTTTTGTCTTGAATCTTTCGAATCTGAATATTCATGCCACAATTAAGAAGAATTACATTGAAATTATGCCAAGTAGCATTCCACATCAAAAATTCTGTTTTTATCATTTACCTACTCGAGGACGAGCAGGAATTAAGCTTGGGGATGCTTGATACGTCTCCAACGTATCTATAATTTTTATTGCTCCATGCTATATTATCTACTGCTTTGGACATTATTGGGCTTTATTATCCACTTTTATATTATTTTTGGGACTAACCTACTAACCGAAGGCCCAGCCCGGAATTGTTGTTTTTTGCCTATTTTAGGGTTTCGAAGAAACGGAATATCAAACGGAGTCCAAACGGAATGAAACCTGCGGGAACGTGATTTTCTCACCGAACATGATCGAGGAGACTTGGACCCTACATCAACCAACTAACAGGGAGGACACGAGGTAGGGGGCGCGCCTCCCCCCCCCCCCCCACCCAGGCGCGCCCTCCACCCTCGTGGGCTCCCTGTTGCTCCACCGACATACTTCTTCCTCCTATATATACCTATGTACCCACAAACGATCAGATACGGAGCCAAAACCCTAATTCCACCGCCGTAACTTTCTGTATCCACGAGATCCCATCTTGGGGCCTGTTCCGGAGCTCCGCTGGAGGGGGCATCGATCACGGAGGGCTTCTACATCAACACCATAGCCTCTCCGATGAAGTGTAAGTGTTTACCTCAGACCTACGGGTCCATAGTTATTAGCTAGATGGCTTCTTCTCTCTTTTTGGATCTCAATACAAAGTTCTCCCCCTCTCTTGTGGAGATCTATTCGATGTAATCTTCTTTTGCGGTGTGTTTGTTGAGACCGATGAATTGTGGGTTTATGATCAAGTTTATCTATGAACAATATTTGAATCTTCTCTGAATTCTTTTATGTATGATTGGTTATCTTTGCAAGTCTCTTCGAATTATCAGTTTGGTTTGGCCTACTAGATTGATCTTTCTTGCAATGGGAGAAGTGCTTAGCTTTGGGTTCAGTCTTGTGGTGTCCTTTCCCAGTGACAGTAGGGGCAGCAAGGCACGTATTGTATTGTTGCCATCGAGGATAACAAGATGGGGTTTTTATCATATTGCATGAATTTATCCCTCTACATCATGTCATCTTGCTTAAGGCGTTACTATGTTCTTATGAACTTAATACTCTAGATGCATGCTGGATTGCGGTCGATGTTGGAAATATGCCCTAGAGGCAATAATAAAATGGTTATTATTATATTTATTTGTTCATGATAATTGTCTATTGTTCATGCTATAATTGTGTTATCCGAAAATTGTAATACATGTGTG
Source organism: Triticum urartu (assembly GCF_003073215.2). Lineage (NCBI taxonomy): Eukaryota > Viridiplantae > Streptophyta > Magnoliopsida > Poales > Poaceae > Triticum > Triticum urartu. Next base: position 599,329,469 of record NC_053026.1, read on the forward strand.
AATACATAGACCACAACACGTCCCTAGTGAGCCTCTAGTTGACTAGCTCGTTGATCAAAAGATAGTCATGGTTTCCTGACTATGGACATTGGATGTCATTGATAACGGGATCACATCATTAGGAGAATGATGTGATGGAGAAGACCCAATCCTAAGCATAGCTCAAAGATCGTGTAGTTCATTTGCTGTAGCTTTTCCGAATGTCAAGTATCATTTCCTTAGACCATGAGATTGTGCAACTCCCGGATACCGTAGGAGTGCCTTGGGTGTGCCAAACGTCACAACGTAACTGGGTGACTATAAAGGTACACTACAGGTATCTCCGAAAGTGTCTATTGGGTTGTCACGAATCGAGACTGGGATTTGTCACTCCGTGTGACGGAGAGGTATCTCTGGGCCCAGTCGGTAATGCATCATCACAATGAGCTCAATGTGACCAAGTGGTTGATCATGGGACCATGCATTAAGGCACGAGTAAAGTGACTTGCCGGTAACGAGATTGAACGAGGTATTGGGATACCTACGATCGAGTCTCGGGCAAGTAACGTACCGATTGACAAAGGGAATTGTATATGGATTGATTGAATCCTCGACATCGTGGTTCATCCGATGAGATCATCGTGGACCATGTGGGAGCCAACATGGGTATCCAGATCCCGCTGTTGGTTATTGACCGGAGAGGCGTCTCGGTCATGTCTGCATGTCTCCCGAACCCGTAGGGTCTACACACTTAAGGTTCGGTGACGCTAGGGTTGTAGAGATATTAGTATGCAGTAACCCGAAAGTTGTTCGGAGTCCCGGATGAGATCCTGGACATCATGAGGAGTTCCGGAATGGTCCGGAGGTAAAGATTTATATATAGGAAGTCCAGTTTCGGCCATCGGGAAGGTTTCGGGGGTCGCCGGTATTGTACCTGGACCACCGGAAGGGTCCCGGAGGTCCACCGGGTGGGGCCACCTATCCCAGAGGGCCCCATGGGCTGAATTAGGAGGGGAACCATCCCCTAGTGGGCTGGTGCGCCCCCCCCCTTGGGCCTCCACTGCGCCTAGGGTTGGGAAACCCTAGGGGTGGGGGCGCCCCCCACTTGGCTTGGGGGGGAAGCCCCCCCTTGGCCGCCGCCCCCTTGGAGATTCATCTCCTAGGGCCGGCGCCCCCCCCCCCCAAGGCCCCTATATAAAGAGGGGGGAGGGAGGGCAGCCATACCCCTTGCTCTTGGCGCCTCCCTCTCCCTCCGTAACACCTCTCCTCCCCGCTTGCGCTTGGCGAAGCCCTGCCGGGATCCTGCTGCATCCACCACCACGCCGTCGTGCTGCTGGATCTTCATCAACCTCTCCTTCCCCCTTGCTGGATCAAGAAGGAGGAGACGTCTTCCCGACCATACGTGTGTTGAACGCGGAGGTATTGTCCGTTCGGCACTTGGTCATCGGTGATTTGGATCACGATGAGTATGACTCCATCAACCTCGTTCTCTTGAACGCTTCCGCGCGCGATCTACAAGGGTATGTAGATGCACTCCTCTCTCCCTCGTTGCTAGATGACTCCATAGATTGATCTTGGTGATGCATAGAAAATTTTAAAATTCTGCTACGTTCCCCAACAGTCGATGCGTGGAGTAATAGTAGTAGATGCAAGCAGGAGTCGGTCTACTTGTCTTGGACGTGATGCCTATATACATGATCATACCTAGATATTCTCATAACTATGCTCAATTCTGTCGATTGCTCAACAGTAATTCGTTCACCCACCGTAAAATACCTATGCTCTTGAGAGAAGCCACTAGTGAAACCTATGGCCCCCGGGTCTATCTTCATCATATTAATCTTCCAATACTTAGTTATTTTCATTGCTTTTATTTTACTTTGCATCTTTATCATATACCAAAAATATTATCTTATCATATCTATCAGATCTCACTCTCGTAAGTGACCGTGTAGGGATTGAACCCCTTATCGCGTTGGTTGTGAGGATTTATTTGTTTTGTGTAGGTGCGAGGGACTCGCGCGTAGTCTCCTACTAGATTGATACCTTGGTTCTCAAAAACTGAGGGAAATACTTACGCTACTTTGTTGCACCACCCTTTCCTCTTCAAGGGAAAACCAACGCAAGTGCTCAAGAGGTAGCAAGGAACATGGCCACTTGCTCTTTGACACCAGTGTTGATGCTATCTTGTAACAGCCCCTGCTCCTGAAGGTCTCGACAAGCCTGGCAAATGGTGCTCTTTTCATTCTAAGCATCCACAGAGCCTCGACGTCATTGCAGTTGTAGATGTAGTTCTGATTTTGGATCATCTCATGTTCCCGGGGAAACAATGGACCATAGCGGATCAAAGATCTCCCAGCACGACGAACAACTCTGGTGCATGAACATGACCCATGCATGAATCACACTAATCAGTGCTGCTGCCTGGATTATCAACCTCATCCGTGCGTCCATAACCTAGTCGACATCGACAGTTCATTTAGTGGGAAATCGATCCTACACCTAGCTTAATGGCCTAACCAGTGATCTAACAAAGGGGGGAGGGGTGCTGCTTACCAGCATCCGAGACGAGGACGGCGTAGGGGGAGCCATGGCACAGACTAGGTCGACCAGACAGTGGCCAACAACAAGGGCAGCACCAGATCCGCCACAAACGCCGCCGCCTCTTCTGCCGCCGCCTATAGCTCAGATCTGAAATCGCAGCCACCGCCGATGGTGGGGCAATAGGGAAGAAAGGGGGCATTGGCTATGGGTGAGCGAGTGAAAGGGGGGTGAGGCTAATTTGGCGCCAGGACGACGCGCCAGATTTCCATCTCCCGCCATCCCCCTCGCCCTCGCCTCGCTCCTGCTCGTGCGACCTCGCGCCGCACTCAGCCTGGCTCGCGAGAAACTGCCGATCCGAGCGTTTCCAGTGAGCCAGGCTCTGGGCTGCTTTGAGGAGCGTGCGATGCAGGCCCAATAGGAAAACCGGGCAACCAAACAGGCCTCTCCCTTCCCGCGCAGGACTGGTTGGGCTCGATGCGGGCAACCAAACACGCCCATTGTGTCTGCCCCTGCAGCACCGTAAGATCTGAGGTGTTGTACAAACTCATTGATGTAGCTATCCTGGAGTGCCTTATCCGCTATGACTGCTTGCATCTTCAGTGCGTTTGCCACGAAGCCCCTTCTTTCTTCTCCCTCAACCATGACTGCCCGGACGGCGCTCGCGACGCCATGGCGGTCGAAGGACCCGTCGTCCTTGTCCCTCACCACCTGCAACCCTACCTTCTCCGCTTCCATTTGTCGCGCATTGGGCCCTTGGTCGCTGAAGATGGGCAGCATGACGAGTGGGTGCCCGAATAGGAGCCCTTCGATCAGCGAGTTCCGGCCACAGTGCGTCAAGAACCCGCCGACGGTCGCGTGCGCCAGGATGCTCATCTAGGGCACCCACCCCGTGGCCACCAGTCTGCGGTCGTGGGTGTGCTCCTCGAAGCTAGGCGGGAGAGGGTCGTCATCGGCACCGATGGGCTTCCTGAGAGCCCAGAGGAAGCGCGTCCCGGTGAGCTCCAGGCCGAGGGCCAGCTCGCGCACCTGCTCCTCGCGAAGTGGCACCTCGCTCCCTAGCGCCACGTACACCACCGAGCCGGGCGGTTGTGCATCCAACCACCAAACAGTGGCATGGTCTTCTCCATTGCTGCCAGCGGCACGGCGGCAGAAGGCCGAGGGGCAGCATCGGCTTGCCATGGAGGGTTGCTAAGAGCGGGAAGGACTCAGGCTCCTACTCGACGCAGCTCCGGATGGCTGTTGGTGTGCATCTCTTCTCTGTCAAGATGCAGCGCCAGAGCCTGGACATACCCGATGACGTTCCATGCACGGCGACAAACCGTGTCATCGCATTTCGCTCGTAACTGGGCACAACGCGCCTAGCAGCGGTGGCCTGTTCAAACATAGAGGCAACGGCAGAGCCTGCCTCGGGGTGCTCCAATGGCGGGCGGGGGACGGCAGCGAACATGGCAGCGGTCGTCAGAAGCGCCGCACATGGTACCTGGCATTCAAGGCAACTAGATTTGAGACATGCATGTGATGGAACCAACAAAGCTGCCGGCCTGCCGCCAAACTAGCCGTCTCTGGTGGATTGGATCGTACCTTGTGCTCGAGGGCGGCGGCGGTGGCCCGGTGGTGGAAGCAGTCGACGATGATCCAGTGAGGCCTCGTGGCCTCGTCGGCGCACGCAGCGGCCAAGAACTCCCAAAGGGCGCGGCGAGGCCGTCGAAAGCCTTCTAGTGGAGCTCATGATCGGTGGCGGTGACATCGTTGGTGGACTCCGCGCTGTCGGGCAGGTCGTTGACGCACGGCAAGGGGAGCTCGACGAGGTCCACGTGCGGCGCCGCAGCGGGGCGCAGCGGCGGGAGGCGGGCGAGGTTGCGCGGGGTGGACACAAGGTGGCCGGGCAGCGCCAGGCGCTCGGCGAGCTCCAGGTACGGAAGCAGGTGGCCAAAAGAGAGGTAGGGGCAGAGCACGATGCGCAGCGGCGGCTAGGACGTGGCGTCCATGGAGAGCTGAAGCTTGGCTTACCGGCGTTGCGAATAGAAGGAAGCGGCGGCTGGCTCTTGGTGGTGCTCTGCTCACTGGTCACTGCTCAGCTGCTGACCCCGCGGATAAATAAAGAGACAACCAGGGCATGGGTGGCCGGTCGCTGAGATTTGGGTCTGGGTGCTCTCCTCCCGCCAACATGTGCGCTCACCTAAAACAGTGAGGCCATGTAGCAGCTGCACGCTTAAGGTAGCTCCCGAAACATGGCGGTCGGACAAGAAAAACCACTCGGTGGGTGCAATTACAAATGGATTTGGAAAGCCAAACTCCTTCTTAAGATCCAGATTTTTCTTTGGAAACTTTCTCAAGATGCAGTGCTCACTAGACAATTGATGCGTCAACGTAAATGGCCAGGAACCTGTGTGTTCCTTTTGCAACAGATTGAAACTTTCCAACATCTGTTCTTTGATTGCCCTGTTGGCAAAGTTGTCTGGCGATCGATTGGGGTCACTCTCGGGACAGACTTATGTCCTCGTAACTACTGGCAATTTTTTGTATGGTGCTACTCTTTCCTGCTCGACATGACTCTTTCTATACTGTGGCGTTGGGGGCAATTACTTGGTCCATCTGGCTGACCCGAAAGAAAGCTACCTTTGAGAAGAAGATGATCAAATCTCCTTTTGAGATTGTTTTTGCGGTGGCTTCTTTTCTCTTATATTGGGCAGGTCTACAGGCTGGAGACAACGTCAAGCAACTTCGAGCGGGTGCGGAGATGATCCGCAACGGGACCCTGCTGCTGATGAGGGCCTGTGATGCGTCTAAGGGTGGAGAATGAAGATGCAGATCTTGCCGTGCGTTATACTTTTGGTAGTTGTTCGTTGGTTGGCTCCGTAACGAACATCTTAAAATTGTTATCCTTGTTCTATGATGGTTTCCATCCTCTTTTGTAATAGGTCTAGTGAAAATGCTGGTGCTGCTCAGGTTTTCGCCCCATAGCGCTCGTTTCGATGGCGGGTGCGTGCAGTGGGTTTCCTAGCAGTGCGTTGAACTCGCTCTCCCCTTCTCCCTGTTCTCAGACTCTTTTCTGTAACAGACCTTTGTATTTCCGTTCTAAGTAATGGAAAGGGGGATAGCCCGGTTAAAAAAACATGGCAGTAGGACAAAACAAGATCTAGCCTTTTCCTGAATTTGATATCTGTCCTCTCTCCTGAATCTCCTTGCATTCTGACGGTGAAAATTCTAAACCAACGGACTTTTACGGGCATATTATGCTGGGCATGGGCCCCTAATCACGATTTCTTCCAATCAAATGGTCCTAGCTAAGCTTTTCAGTAAAGGTCTGTTATCATGTGCCTGTAGTTTTTTTTATTAAAGGAATATCGCAATGATACCAAATACACCCAACCTCTACACCAACAAGATATCCAAAGACATCAGGGATGCACACAACCAAGAACTAAAATAAAGAAAAGAAGAAAGAAAACAAAGACCCCATCACGGTGTTGAACCACTCGCAACAGTAGCACTCTAACCACCATCGAAGACAACACCAGTACTACAAACGAGATTCTCCAAAAAGCAATGCCTACATGAAGGAAACAAAGCACAAGCGTTGTCGTCGCATGATCGGAGATCTTGGGTTTTCAGTCTAGAGAAAGTTCGAGTTCCAAAACAATGCCTTAAACAAGACCATTACCGTGGTATCCCCAGCCCACCAGGGTTCAAGTCCTGGTGCTCGCATTATTTCTGGATTTGTTTTAGGATTTCCGGCGATGCGCTTTCAGTGGAAGGAGACGTTCCCGTCGATGATGAGGCGCCTACGGTGACTTCCTAAATCTCAAGATGATATGTCGGCTCAGTCTCTCGAAGGTGCTCATAGGGGTAGGGTGTGTGTGTGTGCGTTCATAGGGGTGAGTGTATGCGCGTGTATATGAGCGTTTGTGTCTGTACTGATGTTCAAAAAAAAGACCACTGCCAGATACTACCAATGAAGGCCAGACCTTGGATTTACACCCTGAAAGTCATGGCTCGATACTCGAGGAGCACCACCAAGAATGCAGTCCACCTATGTTGCCACCCCCGCTTGCCAAAGGCTGCTGCTGCAAGTCGCCAAACACACGACACATAGGGAGAACCCGTGCCGCATTGTTTTCAACACAACCAGTACCCTCTGTGTCAATACCAATCTTAGATCGCAGCCACCATGATTTCTCCACCTCTGTCAGGTTCATGAAAATCTATATTAAGACATGTCCATGGTACCTACAAGAAGGCAAAGCTTTGTGCCTCGCCCAAATGAAGCCACTCTGGCTGATGATAAGGGCGCGCGCGACCGCATCAATTCTGCTCTAGATATCATGTGCCTGTAGTTGTTGGGAGGTCTTCTATGGGAGCTACCACGGAAAACCTTGGATCTTTATATGTCAAAAAGAAAATTGTAGTTTTTTTGGAAAAATGTAGTTTATGTCTTTTGTGTTAGTTTCGTGGGTTTTCGATGATCGTGTCGAAAATTGGTCTCTCGAGCTTTGCCTTATACCGGCATGGCTTTCACGGTCGATGTTGGGAAGCTAATAATGTGTTGGTTCTCCCATCGGTGGCAATGAAGTAGCGGTTCTCCCATCGATGGCTAATACCTTTGTGAGGGTTTGTGTTCCTAGTCACATGGTGCGCTTGACGGTTTGAAAGATTCCCACCTACCGTGGTCTGCAACTATTCAAAATATTTGAATATTGTGAAACTTGTGTGTGATATGGTATTATGTAGATTCTTGAGGGCATCTCTAAAGCATACCTCAAACCGTCCGAATATGTCTGGACCCTGCGGTCCAGATGTATTTTGTCATGCAACTGTATCAGTCCGTCGCCCGATCTGGACGCGTTTTCCCCCGCAAATTGAAAGCAAACTAGGGGGCTTTACGAAAGCCTAAACAACAGCCACATCTGACTCCGACACACCCAACCCACTCAAGTCCCCCTCCTGGTCCCATTCTCTCTCACTCGGCCCGTGCTCCTCCTTGCTTTGCATCCACGCCCTCCTCCTCCAACACTGGCGTCGTACCTCTCCGGGCCGCCACCCAGACATTGTTGGACGTCCGCAACCACCACCCTTAAGATTGGGATTTTTTTTCTCATTTAGTATATGTATAAGTATATCCTTTGTATATAATACATATTTGTTACATCTTAACTTTGTGTTGCTATTCTCAAATGACTATGACATAAGAACTTCCAAGTCAACGCGAAGAATCATCAGATCAGAAAATCTACAATCTTGCGAGAAAAGATGGAAAGACTTGATCGGACGATTATCGATGTCTATTTCTAAGTCAATTGATTGATAGTCACTTCAAATTAAATATCATTTTTGGGTACGATGGGTCCAATGTTTCAGGCCTCACAGTAGAATATGTGTGAGGGGTTTTCCTCAAACTCATTTCTCATCATTGTTATGTTAATCATGACTATTTTGTTAACTAGATGGTGCCCCGCGTGTTGTTACAGAAATTTTATATTACTTGACATTAAGAAAATAAGTGTAAAACAGTGGAGTTAAATAATATGATGGTATTGGATGTTTTATATACAATTTAAATATATGATGTCCAACTCATACTTGCTTAACAATATCACCATCACTGCCGGGGTACTGATCCACGGGCACCTATGGGACCGGCGGGCCGGGTCCCTTTCAGTTCGGCGGGGGCGGAGATCGTGCAAAGAGCAAATCGAGGCGAAGCACGCGAGCGATTTACCCAGGTTCGGGACGCACGGATGCGTAAAACCCTACTCCTGCTTTGTGGTTTTGTATTGATTTCTAGCTCAGGAGCGCGGAGTGCTACAGTACACACCAGCGGCTAGCAAGACCGAGCGTGAGTGTTCGAACTAGCTCCTCCCCCCCCACGTTGCACACGGGCCTCCTTTTATATGCTCAAGGGGCTACCGACAGGTGGCAACGGAGGCAAAGGGCAAAAATGGAAAGGTGCTGTGGTAGGCACAGCTACCTGCTACAGTGTATCATACCTAACCCTGACGGCAGGGGACAAGGGTCTTAAATGCCCGTCTGTGTCGCCTAAACAGTGCGAAAAGGGACCGCCAGGGACGCCACCGTTCGCCACGATGGCGATCTTGCCAGCGCCGCTTGCCACCGCACGTCCCTAGCTGCACAGCCTTCCGCCACGTACGCCTGGAAGGACCCCAGAGCGACGCGTTGGTGGATGTGCTGGAGCGCGGGCGCGGAGAGGTGGCTTGCCGCGGCAAGCGCCTTGCCGCGGTCGTTGTCTTGTCGCGTCCGGGAGCTTGTCGCTCACCGGGTCTTGCCGGAACGCGTGGTGCGCCGCGGCAAGTTCCTTGAAATGCCTTGAGTGGCCTTCCCGGCAAGCTCCTCTTGCCGGGGTCTTGTCTTCTTGACTTGGACACTTTGTTCTTGGATGGCTCCAAAGGAACCACGGAGGATCTTGGCGGTCACCCGGCAAGCCTTGCCGCGGGATGCTGCGACTGCCCGTGCACAAGTTCGGGATACTAGGGTACCCCTACTCTAGTACACCGACAGGAGCCCCCGGGCCTGGGCCATACACGGTGCCGAGCGCTGTTGGGCCAGGCCCAAAACAGGGCACGGGCACGCGCGGCCTAGGTTACGCCGTATCTCACTCCGTATCCACCGCGCCCTCCCCGAACGGCACGCGTTGAATGCGGCGTCGTGGGAGAGGTCGTGGGGGTTTCTTTATTCGGAAATGCGGAATGTCCGCCCCCTCCCCCTTTATAAGCAGGGGAAACAGGGGCAGTTGGCCCACTCGCACGTTGCTGTTCCCAGTCTCAGAAATCTCCGCCGCTCCCTTGCCTCCCCAAAGCTGAGCGAGAGAGCAGCGCTCCGCCCCCCATCGCCACTAGCACCACCAACGCCGTCGACCTCCTCCACTACTTCCTCCATGGCTCCAAAAGCCGACAAGGGGAAGACCGTGAAGACGACCAAGGCGCAGCGGCTCGCGGCGCTGCGGAAGGAGCGGTCCGGTTTCCCCCCAAGCTCGGCGCGAAGGAGCTGAGGGAGAACTACTATCTGTTCTGGTCGGCGGAGACGCGCGCGCATCCGCACACAAAGGTTCTCCCCGCCGCCGCTTGGAAGAAGGCTCCGAATGGGTACCCCTTCTTCGCATTGTTCTTCTATTGCGGGCTCTGCCCGCCCTTCTCTGATTTCTTCTGCGACATCATGAACACCTATGGATTCCATCTCCTTGACTTCACTCCCAACGCCGTCCTGACAATGGCAGTTTTCGCACACCTCTGCGAAAACTTTGTCGGAGTCCTTCCCAATGTAGCCCTCTTCCGCCACTTTTTCATACCCCGAGTAGAGAGAGGAGAGCCTCTATTCGGCGGGATTGCCTGGATCTCAAGGCCCGGCAAGAAAGAGACCTATAAGGAGGGAGAATTCCGCGGCAAGTGGGAGGAGTGGAGAGCTGATTGGTGCTGGATTGACGAGGAGAGCCCGCAGCCATTTACCATCCGACGCCGAATCCCAGTAGCACGCGGCAGCGATTGGAGTGACATGGCTCCGGAGGACGCCAGGCTGAAGATTGCCGTCACCAGGATCCTGCGCCTGAGGCTTGCCGGGCTTACTGTTGGCGCTGTTGGCGCAGACTTCCTTCGCCGCCGCATCGCCCCCCTGCAGGAACGGGGGAGGCCCACTTGGGAGTTCAAGAACGCGGCAGACATCATGAGGCTGCGGCCAGGCCTCAATTACAACTTCACAGTCCTGGAGCTCAACGCGATGCTGCAGGAGCTGTTCAAATATGACCCCCAGCATCCCGAGGTGTTCAGGTTGCCGGGGGGCGTCGTGCCTTTGTGCAACAGTTCCGCGCTCGACCGCATCCGTGCAATGATGCCGGAGTGTGACTCGCACGGGATTGTGCCAACTTGGCAGGAGCCTACAGACGAGGTCGTGCAGCAATTCTTCGACGACTTGGTGGAAGTGCCAATCCGCCTCGACGAGAAGGACGGCCTCACTCGCGACACCACGGATGCGGAGATGGCGCTCATCGCCACTAGGCTGGAGGAGGCAGCGGCAGCCGCAGCCGCGGGCGAGTTCGGGTTCACTGTGGAGGAGGCCGATGCAGCAGAAGCAGCAAGCCGTGCCGAGCGAGGGGAGCCTGCCGGCAAGAAGGGGCTTGCCGGGCAAGACACCGAGCCGAGCGAGCCCGCCAAGGACACGAGCGGCTCGTTGCAAATCGACTCTTCTTCCACCTCGTCTTCAGACAGCCCACCAGAAGCAGAGCCTCCATCCCCACCAAGAAGGCGCCTCCGCAAGGTTGGTGATGTGGCGGAGCGGCAAGCGGGCCAACAGTCGCCACGCCGCGTGACATGCTCGACCACGGCAAACACCGTTGCCGCGGGAGCGCCTCATGCTACGACGGCAACTGGAGCGGAGTCTAGCCGGACCACCGCTTCAGTCCCTGCCGCTACTCACGGCGCGCCAACAGCCGGCGCGGGGTCGTCTCAGACCGCCGCCACTGCTCCCGCCAAGCGGCCAAGGGAAGCTTCTCCTCCGCCTCCTCACGCCGGGCGCGCGCCAGGCTTCGACTTCTCCGCGCTAAGCCCCGACGAGGAAGAAGAAGAAGAGTAAGCTTCTCTTGTTATACTTGCATTTCTTCAACTCTTGCTGTTGGTCTTGTTTCTCACTTGCTTTTCCCTGAATCTGTTCCTCTTTAGGACTCCGTCCGAGAGAGCGGCAAAGAGAGCTAAGGCCCCGGTGATCATCATCGAGGACGAGCCCACTGCGACAATAGGTGGCGCGCCCGAGACAACCTTGCCGGAGCCGGCGACTTTCCTCCATGGCAGCCCCCAGCGTAAGTGTGTGAATTATTTTCCGCGGCGAGGCGCGCATGGGTACTTGTCTTTGCTGATACCTGCTTGTTGACTTGTGTAGGAGCCGAGCAGCCCCACCAGGAACCAAGGGAGAATCCCCCGACAAGGGAGAATTCTCCGGCAAGGGAAGGCTTCCCGGTGAGGGAGGAGTCTCCGGCAAGGGAGCGTTCTCCGGCGAGGGACAGCGCCAGCGGCCCCCCGACGACGGAGACCACGACCGCAGAGCCTGGTGCAAGTACTCCCCTTGCTTCAAAACTTCCCTTGGATCCTTCTTTTCTTGATCTTTATGAGTTTCTGCTGGATTCTGTTTGACTCTTCTCCCCTTTTCCGGCCGTCAGATCCATCCGCTGCGGAGCAGATGGAGACAGAGGTCGCCGCCGACGAAGCCGCCGGTGCTGGAGACGCCACCGGGGCAGAGGCCGCCAAGGCTGACGCCGCAGCAACTGGCGAGGAATCTGGCGATCGTACTGACGACCCAGAGGCCGCAGGAGCGCCAGGCGCTACGCCGACCGCCGACCCATCCGCCGAAGCCGTAGTGCCAAGTTCCAAGGATCCCCAGCCGGGCGTTTATTTGAAGGCCGGCGACGACGTCTTCATCAATCTTCCCTGGGCATCAAGCTCCAGAGCGCCGGTCGAGGGGGAGGTCTTCGACGGAGAAGTGCTCGCCTCCGCGGGGCTGAAGCTGGTCGACGCGCCAAGCAGCAGTAGCAACGAGCCCGAAGAAGAGCGGCTGCTGCGCAGGTTGATGTCGCTCTACCGCGCGCGACAAGCCAAGCTGGAGTCCCGCGAGGCACTTGTCGCGAAGGCAGGAGCAGACATTGAAAAGCGCGCAGAAGAGCTCGGGGGTTTCCACCGGGAAGCCCTCCGATCCCTGGCGAAGGAGCGGGAGCAGCTTGCTGAAGCGCGGAAGGTCTTTCTCCTCGAGAAGGCTGAAGCCGAAGAGCGCCAGCGACTTGCCGCTGTGAAGCTAGCCGCGGAAGAGGGCGAGCTGGCGCAGCGGAAGGTCAACCTCGACGCCCACGAGGAGGAGCTTGCCTCGCGCGAGGAGAAGCTTGGCGGAGCCCTCAAGCAAGCGGAGGACGCTGCCGCCGCCGCCGAGGCCGCCAAGGAGGAGTTGAAGACGAAGGTGGCGCGGCTGGAGGCCGATCTCTCCGAGAAGGGCAAGGAGCTCAGCGTCGCCAAGGCCTCCAATGTGGATCTTGAGTTGAAGCTAACCACTTTGACCAAGACTCTGGACAGCACCAAGAAGCGGGAGGCGGCCTTGAAGGAGGAAATCAAGGCCGACAAGGTGCTGCTGGAGAGCGCTGCCACCGCCCAGAACACCTTCAGGGAGACTGTGACGCACTGGACGGAGAGTCTGGTGAACGCCGCCACAGATATCAACAAGGAGCTGGCGCAGCTGGGGATGGAAGATCTTGGGTATCCCTCCGACGACAACCTCCAACCCAGTGCCAAGCTCGTCATATTCTTCAAGGGCATGGCGACGGCCCTTCAGCGACTCCGAGAGAGGATCCCCAAGCAACTAGCTGACGAGTCGCGCGAGATCTGCGCAGGAGCCCTCGAGAAAGTGTTGATGAAGGTGGCCTTCCGCAATCCGGGCCTCCGCCTCACCAACATCCTCAGGTCCTTGCCGCCAGAAGCTGATCTGGAGGAGCTCAAGGCCCTTGTCGCACCCATTGTGGACAAGGTGAGCGGGATCAAGCGGGTCGAAGGCGATCGCGTAGATTAGGCCGCTCATTTCTTCTTTTCTTGTCGCTGCCCATCATGTCATGAAAACAATCTGTTAGAGCTGCGACAAGCTATCTTTGTAATGTAACTTGATTGTGGGCAATGATTGCAACGTTACTCCCTTTACTTGATTCCTCCCTTTGTATGTTTTTGCCCTACGCTTTTAGGGAACTTGCCGGTGCAGGCACCTGAGCCGCGAGCGCTGAGTGCGGAACGTCAGCAGCCTGCTGGCGGTGCCGCTACCGGCAAGAAACCTTATCGCAACTAGTTGCAGCTCACTTAAGTTGCTGAGCGAACTCGAAACAAAGTAAGGGCGCTAGCGGCTCACTTAAGTTGCTGAGCGGACTCGAAGCAAAGTAAGGGCGCTAGCAGCTCACTTAAGTTGTTGAGCGGACTCGAAACAAAGTAGGGGCGCAACTAGCTATGAGTTGGTTCCTCCGCGCACAGGTTTCCCATACAAAGTGTGGTCGTTCAAGGGAGATAACTTAAAATTTAAAAAAATTTGATTGCTCAAACTTTGGCAACTTAGCTTTTCTGTTGTTTGCTTCCCGGCAAGGCGAAACTTTCTTGAACGACGCCTGGCCCATACCATCCATCGTCTTCTCCTTTCCCCCCCCCCCCCCCCCCAAACTTGTGGGCGAGGGGAACCTTGCTTTCAAAAGGAAGAAGAGACAATACAGATATGGAGCTTTACGGCTCGTTATTGCTTACCGTGGAGTAGGTGCTGCACAAAGTGTCAGATCATATATGCCAGGAAATAGAAAGCATAAAATTGACATAATATGAGCTTTACTTATGCACGGGATCTGCGCCCGGCTTTGTACAAAGGATTACATGCAACAGCGGCAAGACTTGTACAAAAGGTAGTTGCCAGAACAGGTTCCGACAACTGCGCCTTACGGGTAAAACTTACGAAGATGCTCAATGTTCCAGGAGTTGCTCACCGGAATGCCATCTTCGGTCTCAAGGCGGACAGTGCCAGGCCTAGTGACTCGTTTCACCCGGTAAGGGCCTTCCCACTTCGGCGTCAACTTGTTGGAATTCTTGGCGGACTGAACGCGCCGAAGAACAAGGTCGCCTTCCTCAAGACTTTTGGCGTTAACTTTGCGGCTATGGTAGCGGCGCAAAGCTTGCTGGTAGCGAGCAGCTCGCACAGCAGCCTGAAGACGGTCTTCCTCAAGGAGCAGCGCGTCATCTTGTCGCAGCCGCTCTTGCTCGAGCTCATCATAAGCGAGCACTCGAGGTGACCCGTATACGAGTTCTGTGGGGATAACTGCCTCTGCTCCATAGACTAGAGCAAAAGGTGTCTGTCCAGTGGCTCGATTTGGCGTCGTTCTGATCGACCAAAGAACCACCGGCAGCTCCTCGATCCAGTTTCTTCCGCACTTGTGCAGCCTGTCAAAAGTTCTGGTCTTGAGCCCGCGCAGCACTTCAGCATTTGCCCTCTCCGCTGGACCGTTGCTTCTCGGGTGAGCAACAGAAGCGAAGCAGACCTTGGCGCCAAGATCTTGGACGTACTGCATGAAGGTGCGGCTCGTAAATTGCGTGCCATTGTCGGTGATTATCCTGTTAGGGATTGCGAAGCGGTAAACAATCGACCTGAAGAACTTGACTGCTGACTGTGCTGTCACCTTCCTCACTGGTTCCACTTCCGGCCACTTTGTGAACTTGTCGATTGCAACGTACAAGTACTCAAAGCCCCCGACAGCTCGGGGAAAGGGGTCGAGGATGTCGAGCCCCCAGACCGAAAATGGCCAGGATAAAGGGATCGTCTGGAGAGCTTGAGCTGGTTGGTGTATCTGCTTGGAATGAAACTGACACGCTTCACACTTGGTTACTTGTGCAGTTGCATCCTGAAGGGCTGTTGGCCAGAAGAAACCTTGCCGGAAAGCTTTACCGACAAGTGCTCTTGCGCCAATGTGGTGACCACATATGCCTCCATGTATTTCTGCCAACAGCTTTTGTCCATCTTCCCGGGGAATACACTTCAATTTCACACCGTTGAGTCTTCTTATGTACAGTGTCTTGTCGACAAATTGGTACATACTTGACTGCCGGGCTACTCTCTCCGCTTCTTCTTGCTCTTCGGGAAGTCCTCCTGTCTGAAGGAAATGGACAATCTGTTGTGCCCATGCTGGAGCTTGTGGCTCGACAACAAGGACTAAAGGCAAATCTGCTGCTGCGGGAACATCCGCTTCCATGGCAAGAACCTGCGGTTCTACCGGAGCTTGACGTTCCCCGACAAGCTTGCCGGAGCAAAACTTGTCGGGAGCTTCTGCTTCAACGGAACAAACCCTAGGGCTTGCCGGAGCATCTTGCTCCTCAGCGCTCTTGGTGTTGATCTTGGAGACTGCTGCGGGAATATCCGCTTCTACGGCAAGAACCTGCGGCTCCGCCGGAGCGCGACGTTCCCCGGCAAGCTTGCTGGAGCAAAACTTGTCGGGAGCTCCTGCTTCAACGGAACCAACCCTAGGGTTTGCCGGAGCAGACTGCTCCTCAGCACTCTTGGCGTTGATCTTGGGGACCTTCTTGGCGGCGGCTTCGGGAAGCTCTGCCGGCAAATAGTCACCAGAAACCAACTTCCTCTTCTTGCTCTGTCCAGTTGATGGCGTTACGGACGGCTGAGTCAGCTTGAGCACAAAGATCCCTGGTTCCACAGGTAACTTAAGTGCGGCACACTTTGACAGGCCATCTACAATGGCGTTCTGAGCTCTTGGAACATGCTCCATTTGTAGGCCGTCAAAGTGTTCTTCTAGCTTTCTCACTTCGTCGATGTAAGCTTCCATCAACGGACTCTGATAACTCTTGTTTACTTGGCGGACGACAAGCTGTGAATCACCCCTGACAATGAGCTTCTTGATCCCAAGGTCTGCCGCGATCCGAAGACCGGCAAGCAAGCCCTCATATTCTGCAGTATTGTTCGTTGCTTGCTCCTTGGGGAAGTGCATCTGGACTACGTACTTGAGGTGCTCACCGGTGGGTGCGACAAGCAGCACGCCAGCGCCGGCGCCTTGCAGCGAAAAGGCACCATCAAAGTACATCAGCCACTCTTTGCTTGCTTCCTTGTCGGGGATGCTCGTTTCTGGAATTTCTTCATCTGGTGTTGGCGTCCATTCTGCTATGAATTCTGTCAATGCTCTGCTCTGGATAGTTGAAGTGCTTTCAAACTTGAGGCCAAAGCTTGACAGTTCCAGTGCCCACTCAACAATCCTGCCTGTCGCTTCTGGATTCTGCAGTATCCTCTTCAGCGGAAAGCGAGTGACAACTGTGATCTCAAGTGCTTGGAAGTAATAGCGCAGCTTTCTCGAGGCCATGAGAAGGCCGAAAAGCAATTTCTGCACACCAGAGTACCTTGACCTAGCCCCCTGCAGAAGGGAACTGACAAAGTAAACTGGGCGCTGCACCATCTTCTTGTGTATCTCGTCGTGTATCTGCGCAGATCCATCTTTGTCGGGACCAGAGCTTGTCGGGGAAGCTCCCTGCTTGTCGCTGGATGCGCTTGCCGCGGTTGCTGGCTCATCATCTGCCTCCCTCTCTGCTACTAACGCAGCACTAACCACTTGATTGGTTGCCGCTATGTACAGCAGCAACTTCTCTTGTGGCTTAGGTGCGACAAGTATTGGAGGGGAGGACAGGTATTTCTTCAGGTCTTGCAGCGCAGCCTCCGCTTCCAGAGTCCATTTCATTGGACCTGCCTTTTTCAATAATTTGAAAAACGGCAGGGCGCGCTCAGCAGACCGAGAGATAAACCTGCTGAGAGCAGCCACGCAACCGGCAAGTTTCTGTACATCCTTGACGCGCTTTGGTGCTTCAATCTGCTCAATGGCCTTGATCTTGTCGGGATTGGCTTCAATTCCCCGCTGAGACATGAAGAACCCGAGAAGCTTGTCGGAGGGAACTCCAAACACACACTTCTCTGGGTTGAGTTTGAGGCTGATCTTGCGCAGATTTGCAAAGGTCTCGTCTAAATCTTGAATCAGGGTTGCTCTGTCCCTGCTCTTGACCACTATATCATCCATGTAGGCTTCCACATTTCTGTGTATTTGTGGCTCAAGAGCAACATGGACTACTCTTGCAAATGTCGAACCAGCATTTTTTAATCCGAAAGGCATCCGTACGAAACAGTGCGTGCCACATGGAGTAATAAATGCGGTCTTCTCCTCATCCTCTTCTGCCATGAAGATCTGATGATATCCTGAGTATGCGTCAAGAAATGAAAGCAAATCACATCCGGCTGTGGAGTCAACAATCTGGTCAATGCGCGGCAAAGGAAATGGGTCTTTGGGACAAGCTTTGTTAACATCGGTAAAATCGATACAAAGTCTCCATTTCCCGTTTGCCTTGCGCACGACTACAGGATTGGCCAACCACGTGGGATGGAGCACTCCTCTGACAAGGCCTGCTGCTTCCAGTTTCTTGATCTCTTCTGCAATGAATTCTTGGCACTCCACTGCCTGCTTCCTGACTTTCTGCTTGACGGGCCGCGCATGGGGACAAACGGCAAGGTGGTGCTCAATCACTTTCCTGGGAACACCGGGGATGTCAGACGGCTGCCATGCAAACACGTCGACATTCGCCCGCAGGAAAGTAACGAGCGTGCTTTCCTATTTAGGGTCGAGCGTGGCACTGATGGTGAAGGTACCACCAGTGCCGTCCTCCTTGGCGGATACCTTCTTCGTCTCTGGCGGAGCTGCCATCGTCTTCTTGCACTTGCCGGTGGAGCTCGATGGTGCGTTCTCGACGGCAGCGCAGCACTCCGAAGAGGTGCGCTTGCCGGAGTGGGCATCAGAACTCTTGCCGGACTTGGTCTTCTTCCCCCGGGAGCTTCAGCGGCAAGTGGATTGCGATCTGCCGTGGCTGCTGCTTCCCGGTAGATCTTGTCGGCACAGATAAGAGCATCCTTCTTGTCGCCAGGGACAGAAATGACGCTTAACGGGCCTGGCATCTTCAGCATGTTATATGCGTAGTGAGAGGCTGCCATGAACTTGGCGAGTGCTGGACGACCAAGTATCCCATTGTAAGGCAATGGAATATCGGCAACGTCGAATGTGACCTTCTCAGTCCTGAAGTTTAGCTCGCTGCCAAATGTTACCGGCAGCGTGACCTTCCCCTTCGGCTTGCTCCTTCCCGGATTGATTCCTTGGAATGTGCCGGTCTCTTCGAGCTCGCTGTCAGGGATTTGGAGTTTTTGGAGTACAGCGGAGGAGATCAGGTTTAAGCCGGCCCCGCCGTCAACTAGCATCTTGGTGACTTTGAGGTTGCGGATAGTTGGTGATACCAATATCGGCAAACACCCGACCGCAGTTGTGCGATCAGGGTGATCCTCAATGTCGAAGATGATAGGCGTGCTGGACCACTTCAGAAGCTTGCGTGATTCGATAGGTGGTTCTGCTGCATTAACTTCCCGAACCCACTGTTTGAGTCGGCGGTGTGAGGTATGCAGAGAAGCACCACCGTCAACGCACAAGACCTCTGTGGCTTTCTGAAACTCCTGCTCACTGGTCTCAACATCATCCATGTCTTCGTCGTCATCGTCATCTTCATCGTTGTCGCGGCCGCGGGGAGGTCTATCTCCTTGCCGCTGCTTGGCCTTACCGCGGCGTCCTCCTCGGCCGGCGCGCTTCTTGCCAGATTCTGCAGCGCCACCTTGGGCCCTCTCCTTGTCTCGCCGCTCGTACTTAGCCTTTTGCTGCTGGACAAGCTACTCGACCTTTTTGCAGCTCTGGAGGTCATGGCCCTTGGTACGGTGAATCTTGCAGTATTGCTTGTCGGAGCCGTCCTGCTTGTCGGCGGCTGCCACAGCCTGGCAGTTGGCGCACGCGGCAATCTCCTTGCCAGAGCTACCAACTTTGGCCTTCTTGGCGCCACCTTCGTTGCCGGGCTGCTCAACGACTAGCACCTCTTTGCCTTTCTTCTTCCTGTTCCGCCGCCGGTTTTTCTTTGCCGGGGCAATATCCTCACTGTCAGATCCTTCTGCTCCCGTCTTCTCTCCGGGGAGTCTCCTTCCTTCCTCAGCGCGTGCACACTTGTCGGCCAGGGCATATAGCTCACTGACGTCCCTGATCCTGCACATCACCATCTCCTCCCGCATCCTGCGGTTACGCACGTTCTGATGAAACGCGCTGATGACCGCGGCGGGGTGGACATCTGGGATGTTGTACTGTACACGGCTGAACCTCTGAATATACTTGCGCAGGGGCTCTCCTTCCTTCTGGACGAGCAGATGAAGATCACTCTCTTGGCCATGAGGTTTGTGGCCGCCTGTAAAGGCGCTGACAAACTGATGGCATAGATCAGCCCAGGAGGATATGGAGTTGTCCGGCAAGTGCATGAGCCAGGACCTGACGTTGGGCTTGAGCACCAACGGGAAGTAGTTGGCAAGGATCTTATCGTCCTGCCCCCCAGCAGCCTGCACCGCGATGGTGTAGATGCTGAGGAACTCCGACGGATGCGACTTGCCGTCGTACTTCTCTGGTACATCTGGTTTGAAATTCTTCGTACTGGGCCACTGGACTTGCCGCAGCTCACGAGTGAACGCAGGGCAACCTACCGCGTACGGCAAGTCGCCTGGTTCCCCTGGCGCATGCATGTCAACAGAGGGCCCAGCGTGCTGGTCTGATTGGCGCCGCGCTTCTCTCCGGCGCTCGATGCGAGTACGAGCGTGTTCTTGTTGTCGTTCTTGAAGAACTTGGCGCTGATCGCGACGAGCTCGCGGATCTGACGACGCGGTGGAGTCGCTGTCGAGGTGGACCCGGCAAGTCGGCGATCTTGGCCTTCGGGGTGGAGAGTGCACAGTAGTTGCACCCCCACCAGTCTTGTCGTCTCTGGCTCGTGCCTGGCTGGCTTGCCGCGGCTGAGACGTGCTCGGCTGCCGTGGAGTGTCGCCATTGGCGAAGCCGATGAGACTCTGGATAGCGGCCCTCCAGTCGTCGATCTTGTCCGCCGCTGGAGGGTAATCTAGGAGCAGCTGAGCTCGCGCCAGAGCTTCTGCTGCGGTGGCGGGTGGCGGTGGCGAACGGTGCGAGGAGCGGGATATGCTCGGACTTCTAACTACGTTAGAAGGAGCAGTATCTCGTCCAGGCGACCGTGTCTCGCTCGCGCCAGCAGGTTGACGTGCATGGTGGTCCTGAGCGCTCCGAGATCCACCAGCTCGATCTTTATCTAGCGAACGCATGGTACCGTGAGTACCATGACGTTGCCGGTCCCGCGCCTCCTAAGATGGGCGCGGTGCATGCACGGACGCCGAGGTCTTGGAGTGCGCCCGGTCATTGTGGGAGCCGGCTACGCCGCGGATGGGCAGCGCAGCCTTGTCCTGGGACCTGGCAGCACCGTGAGTTCCCTCGTCGACGCGTGTCCTTCCGTCGGCGCCTGCCCCACCAACCGTTTGCTCCGGCGGTGGCTGGCTCGGAGCGGACGGAGCAGCTGCCTCCGAAACTTTCTTCTTCGGCGGCATGTTGATGAAGATGATGAAGATCTATCTCGCGAGAACGCCGGATCTGATTCACACAACTTCGACGCCCCCTACCTGGCGCGCCAGAGATGCCGGGGTACTGATCCACGGGCACCTATGGGACCGGCGGGCCGGGTCCCTTTCGGTTCGGCGAGGGCGGAGATCGTGCAAAGAGCAAATCGAGGCGAAGCACGCGAGCGATTTACCCAGGTTCGGGCCGCACGGATGCGTAAAACCCTACTCCTGCTTTGTGGTTTTGTATTGATTTCTAGCTCAGGAGCGCGGAGTGCTACAGTACACACCAGCGGCTAGCAAGACCGAGCGTGAGTGTTCGAACTAGCTCCTCCCCCCCAGGTTGCACACGGGCCTCCTTTTATATGCTCAAGGGGCTACCGACAGGTGGCAACGAAGGCAAAGGGCAAAAATGGAAAGGTGCTGTGGTAGGCACAGCTACCTGCTACAGTGTATCATACCTAACCCTGATGGCAGGGGACAAGGGTCTTAAATGCCCGTCTGTGTCGCCTAAACAGTGCGAAAAGGGACCGCCAGGGACGCCACCGTTCGCCACGATGGCGATCTTGCCAGCGCCGTTTGCCACCGCACGTCCCTAGCTGCACAGCCTTCCGCCACGTACGCCTGGA
Source organism: Triticum urartu (assembly GCF_003073215.2). NCBI lineage: Eukaryota > Viridiplantae > Streptophyta > Magnoliopsida > Poales > Poaceae > Triticum > Triticum urartu. The sequence continues at coordinate 599,350,633 of NC_053026.1, forward strand.
AGGACCCCAGAGCGACACGTTGGTGGATGTGCTGGAGCGCGGGCGCGGAGAGGTGGCTTGCCGTGGCAAGCGCCTTGCCGCGGTCGTTGTCTTGTCGCGTCCGGGAGCTTGTCGCTCACCGGGTCTTGCCGGAACGCATGGTGCGCCGCGGCAAGTTCCTTGAAATGCCTTGAGTGGCCTTCCCGGCAAGCTCCTCTTGCCGGGGTCTTGTCTTCTTGACTTGGACACTTTGTTCTTGGATGGCTCCAAAGGAACCACGGAGGATCTTGGCGGTCACCCGGCAAGCCTTGCCGCGGGATGCTGCGACTGCCCGTGCACAAGTTCGGGATACTAGGGTATCCCTACTCTAGTACACTGACAATCACGTTTCTCGAGGTTTAGTGGAACAAATCACTTGTTTTACCGGAAAAATGTCCAACATGAAGTAAATCAAGGCAATGCAATGTCCAACATGGTCGACTAGAGGGGGTGGTGATTGGACGAGTGGACGACTAACAAATTGAGGCTCGACAATAAAGTAGGTTACATCGCTGTTGGCCCAGACGGCGCATGACGATTCCGAGCCAGTGCATGCTCTGTCAGTCAGTCAGCCGAACATTATTACCTGCAAGCCAGCCATCTACCGCCTACCATCCACCTCATTTATGTACTGTGCAGCAAGAACCACTCCGTCATCACTTCCCCAAAATCACAACAATGCATAATCTACTTATGATGCCACTCCGAAAACAAACTCCCTACTGTCTGCAATTCACCAGCTGATTTGCCAGCCAAAAAATCCACAATCCACAACACACCAATCGACTCCCCAGAGTTCAGACATGCATTTTACTCCCTTCGTTTATAAATATAAATCTTTTTAAACATTTTAAATGGACTACAACATATAGATGTATGTAGATATATTAGAGTGTAGATTTATTCATTTGGCTCCGTATGTAGTCACTTGTTGAAATTTCTAAAATGACTTATATTTAGAAACGGAGAGAATATCTGCTGTCAAGTAGCCATTCAAAATTCCCCATACTTTGCAGAATACAAAATCCCAACCATCGTCTAGGAGTGCCTATCTGACCGAACAAAATCACTACTAGAATTCTAGAGCAGCAGGTAAATAGAACGAATAGATTGCAGGTGCCAGGTCGGCACGGTTCCTGTCCTCCTCCGATCCTTCTGCCATTGCACGTCGCGCCCAAGCCACTCGTCGACCTCATGGTAGCACCAACAAGCAGCCAGCCATGAGGGAGCCAAGCCCAGCATGGTACAAGAAGTACCTTGTGTCGCATGATGTGCTACTGTTGCGCCCACTCTGCGTGACCCCTCGCCTTCGTACTCTCGTTGAACCCCGGCGGAATGGCTTCTCAAGCTCCGTCCTCCTCCGTAAAAAAATTGGTGCATCAATCGGATGGCATATTGGCAAGGCCCCCGGCTCCTAGCGGCGCACCAGCTCCTAAAAGCAAGCACACGCAACTGCACCGTCGTCGCCTTAGTCGCCTCGGCAGCCCTCGCCGGCCGCGTTCGCTTTGTCCTCAAGTCGACAATAGCTCGCACCTGCGGCTGGGGCTGCCGCCGGCAGCTGGCGACGTACACCATTTTAGAGCTAATCACGATTAGAATAGTCATGTCTAGCTTGTACATGGTGGCACATACTTCATGTGTGTACGTGTGTGCTTGTCCAGGAGAGAATCGATTCAACAGCAGTATGTATGTACGTGTGTATTGTCTCCGGCGGAGCTTGAGTTCACGTGCCATCGGGACCTCGTGCCTACCTCCTCAAGTGCACGCGGCTCGTTCGAGGGGTGTACTTGCCTCGCCGGTCAGCGACACATATGGGCGGCTGATGCTCCGCTAAAATGCAGAATTTTCGCTTGGCTTGCGATCCTAGGAAAATGTCTTACAGCGGATAACCTGCAGAAAAGAGGATGGCCGCACGACCCAATTTGTTCTCTCTGCCGGGCGGCGGACGAGTGTGCTGATCACCTCTTAGCACGCTGCTCCTATACCCAAGCTCTATGGAGTCTGATGCTCAACCGCTGCAACCTCCCCACCACTCTTGCGCCGACGGCGGCGACAACCAGCCTTGCTGACTGGTGGGAGTCCAACGTGGTGAACACTAACCTGACCAACTCAAAGGGCTGGGGCGGTCTGGCAGTGGCAATCTGGTGGTTCACGTGGTGCGAGAGAAATGCCCGGATTTTCCAAAGCAAGGCGTCCACCGTGCGGTCTTCAACTTGATGATTGATGAATTTAGGATATGGAACCAGGCTGGGCATCATAGGATTCAGCTGCTTTTGGACAGACCTCGAGAGCCAGACTGAATTATTTGCTGATGTATGTTGCTGGGTTGCCGGCTGTTGGCATAGTGGATGTATAGTGGCCTGCTCCGACCAAATACTTATAACACCTTTCCTCTTATAAATGAAAAAGAGAAGTTGCTCCGACAACGTTTCGTCAAAAAAAAAAGTGCACGCAGCTCACCAGCTCCTCGTGCTTCCGGCGCTCGTGTCCTGCTCGTCACCGTCGTAGACGACCTCCACTGTCCGCCTCGGAGAGCATGAGTATGACTGTACCAGCCACTGGTCACGTGGGAAGTAGCAAGAGCGCTATGGCGCAGACTGTTAGAGTTGTGTCGAATATTATTGTACAAGGTAGGTTATAGTTGGACTTGGTTTTAAACTGTTCGTAGACAGGGTAGGAGTTGTGTCCCAATAGGACACTTTTATCCTAGGCCTCTCATATATAGCGGAGCTAGACACACGATGAAACATATGCCAACATAATAGCACAGGCGCGCAAGGGGGAGCCGGCGGCGTGTGCCGGCGCCCAGGCGGCCGGGGTGCGGTATTGTGACGGTGTCATGGGGAGGAGCGCCCGTAGTCATGCCCCGGGGATGTAGCCATAATGGTGAACCTCGTTAACAAATCTCGGTGTCGTGCCTCGTGTGATTGCTTGGTCCTCGGTAGATCGACGAAGTGCCTCGGATTATTCTAACAAGTGGTATCATGAGCAAGGTTTGAAGAGGTCGCGGATTGTTGATCTAGAGGAGATCGTGGTTGTGGAAAAGGTCGATGACAGGCGGCGCGATTGGGCGGCAGCAGATGTTGCGGGCAGTTTCATGTCGCGGAGAAGTCACGGCCAGTATAGCAACGGCGGCACAAATCGGAAGCAGTCGGGAAGCTGCAAGACAGCTGTATCGCAGCAGCAGTTGGTGCCAGCGGAGTTGATCGATCCAGATCGGTCCTGGCGGCGCATGTGGTAACCCTAGGAGAGAACGGATTACAGCGTTGGCGAGCGTAGATCGAGCGCTTGATCCGGTCGAGCGGGGCGGCAGCCGTACGCGCGGATGCGTGTGACGTGGACAAGTCGAGGCCAAGGCCGCCTGGTTGGCTGGGCGAGCGGCTCTGCAGCTCTGGGCGGCGATGCAAGCCTGCGTTGACGGTTTGGTGACTTGTGGTGTTCACCCGTGCGCGTGCGTTGAGCGCAAGGGAGCTGTGTAATGTTGTGGAGCCACGGGAATCAAGGCAACCGTGAGATTTGTTATAAAGAAAACGTGTATGACGTGGAAAGAGGCAACGGCAAATCGATTCGGTGAAGAGAAAATATCCATTGATACGCACCCATCAGGAACTAGTAGGAAGGATTTTGGCAAAGCAATTGCTAGCATTGGTAGTTGTGTCAGGGAGCCAAATCACGTGTTGGATGCTATTAGTACACATAGGCATATAGGCTATGTTCTGCTATTGTACTTGGTCATCACCGGAATAAAGCTAGGGTATTTTTCACGGGTCAGCCGTATGAAGATCATGGCACCATCGGGTACTAAAACTTCAGGTTATGGCAGACAAAGTAAGAGATTTGTTGGTGCAACAAGGATGCTTGAATGTGTTTTGGGAAGTCATGCTAGCTGAGATGGAATTATCATGTGATGATGAGGGTTCGCGAAACTGATTTGGGAGCCTGGAGCGTGTTGCGCGGGATCATGCATACACAGGGCGTTAAGCAATGCACAATGCATGGTGATGTGCGGGGTGGATACAGCGCAGGGTGGAGTATGATTGCAGTCGGACATACACGGCTAGGTCGGACATGACAGTCTGATGGATCGATGAGGTTGTCGGTCAAAGTAGAAGACGGCGGTGATTTCAGCGACGACGACATAGGAGCGTAATGCTGATGGTGGCCGACTTCTGGGGCGTGGAAACACGTGGTGCAGGCCTGAGGGCTTGTGCGGCTTCGACAGACTATGGCGCAGGGTTGATTCAATACGGTGCACACAAGAGAGCTTGAAGTCGACAGGGCATGAGGGTAGCATGGCCAGCTACATGGAGTCATGTTGAAGCTGGAGTTGGAGTCTGATGGATGACTTCACTCTGAGCTGATGGAGGGGCTACGGCGTAAGTTAACGGAGAGTCGAAGCCTATTTCAGCGGGATAGCGAGAGACACGTGGATCGGACTGGGGCCCAGTGGTCTGGTGGAGACGTGATACTCGGCATCGATAGGTGATGATCGATGGTTCTCTGCAGTAGGGGTTTGAGTGGTGTGGGTCCGCGGCCCTAGAGACTCGACCAGGATAGCAGAGGCTCGGCGCGGTGATAGCGGCGAGGCGTCCAGTAAGCACGGGACACAGCGACAGACCAAGGCACTAATGGTGAGACATATATGGTCAGACAAAGTGTGCAGGGGTGCTGAAGCAGTGTTGATAAGTACCAGATTTAAGTTGTTGACAGGGTCTATCGGTGCTAGTTGATGGACAGAGTTGACCATGAAGAATCTGCGAAAGTGGCAGAAAGTCTTAATGTCAAAAGTTGAGAGAGTACATGGCCGTATATTCTGTGGTGTTCAGTGCACTTGGCAAAGTGCGGATGACAAGTACAGAAGGAGGCAGAGTGCTATAGCTGTGGGACATGTTAGAGACTATCCGGAAGAAGAGTGAGACAATTGTGAATTTGACTCAGCGTGACACAGGGCAACGATGAAATTCCTTCAAGTTTCAGACAGACGGTCAAGAAAGAGCGGTGATGTTGAGTTCATGTAACTCTTATATGAGCGTCCAATATGTGAGTTGTTCACTTTCACGCAGGTCAGTGATCGGTGTGTGATGGCGTTGAGCGAATATCCCGAAAGTTGGGAGCACAAAGTAGAGTAAATAGGAACTTAATTTTGCTCGAGTGTTGACTGTGAAGAAGACAAGAAGAGACTATAGTTGCAGGTGAAGTCACGTGGAGTCTGAGAGTAGCATCGGTGCTCATGGCGTATCTCAAGTCCAATGTACATGGAGGTTCGACGCATGGATGAATTCAAGGTGGTGAAGAATATTCGCCAAGGTGGAGTTTGTTAGAGTTGTGTCGAATATTATTGTACAAGGTAGTTACAGTTGGACTTGGTTTTGAACTGTGTGTAGACAGGATAGGAGTTGTGTCCTAATAGGACACTTTTATCCTAGGCCTCTCATATATAGCGGGGCTAGACACACGATGTAACATATGCCAACATAATAGCACAGGCGCGCAAGGGGGAGCCGGCGGCGTGTGCCGGCGGCCGAGGTACGGTATTGTGACGGTGTCATGGGGAGGAGCGCCCGTAGTCATGCTCCGGGGATGTAGCCATGATGGTGAACCTCGTTAACAAATCTCGGTGTTGTGCCTCGTATGATTGCTTGGTCCTCGGTAGATCGACGGAGTGCCTCGGATTATTCTAACACAGGCAGCCATAAAGATCCCTCAAACCTTGGGCGCATGCACTAGGCAGGAGAGCAGGTTCAAGGACGTTGGCCTGCCTGGTCGAGGGGTTGCCTTCCGATGCAAGACGCTGCTGGCTTCGTGCAGGCTGCACGACCTGGAGCTGGGAAGGCTCACCGCGCGCCAAGAAGATCACAAAGTTAGAAGTGTGGGACTCGGCGAGCTACATGTTGATGTCCTGTGCCATGAGTGGTACCACACTGGTTCGTGCTCGGAGTAGTATGGTCGAGGCCAGGTGCATGTCGAGAAGGAGGAGCACCTCACCACGTCATCAAAACCACCTACAAAACCACTCTAACCAGGGTTAGGGGGTGATTAACATGATTTAGAAAAGTTCAGGGGGTTAGTTACCCGGTTTTAGACTTCGTAAATTGGCCGGTTCATAAAACCTCGAGGGGTTATGTGGACTTCTTTCAATGTTGATCACAAAATGGTTTTATACTACGTACACGCACAGTACCCAAAGGCAGTGGTTGCGACGTCACTATTCTCTTGACTGTGAATCACGGCCTGCCGGTGTGCGACAAACTGCCTCCCTCCCAATCAATCCCTGATGCAACCAGCTCCGCATTGTCGGACTCGCTTTCGCTGCGCCCGCCCGCCGGTAGCGGTAGATCCTTGCGGCCACGGTAGCGGTAGCGGTGTCTGCACACACCCTCCCTGTTGGGTGTGGGGCGGGACGTGTTGTCTCCGTCAGTTATTTCTCTTACCTCGCTCGCCACCAGATCGATGGAAAAATCCATCGCCGAAAGGTTGGAGACGCAGCCCTCACGCAACTCATATGTCAACTGGGTCAATGGGGCCGTGGACGATGATTTGACACATCAACCAAGCTCAGCTGTCAGATACATCTTCTGATCTTCAGTACAAGCCCGCTCCGTCATGGAGGCCCGGCCGTCCAGAAAACGCCGCCCTGCATTCACTTGTAGCACTATCCCCCGTATGCATGTGTTTGTACAGCATGGGCTTCGGGGCTGTTTGGTTTTCAGCCACATGTTGTCATACTTTACCACACCTTATCTTAGACAAATTTGATCAAATTAGGTGTGTGTTTGATTCTAGCCACATTTACAGCAAGAATTTTTTATGAGCAGTGAATCCCACATATCATAGACATAAAAAGTGTGACAAGATTTCCTTAGATAAGCCAAAGTGTGGCTAACAATTTGAGCAACTCAAGTTAGGCAAGTGTGGCAATCCAAACAGCCCCTAGTATTGCAGATTTTCTAGCAACCGTATATGGCATTGATGGATTGCAGCACACATCCCCACACGCAGTTGGACGAACAAGATAACAGGAGCAGCGGGACTCGAGTGCCAAAACGCCTCTCTCGTGGACAACCTATATGACAAGCTTACACAAGTAAAAAGTGAAAGCAAGAGTAAACACAAGAAATAAAATTGCACAAAGTAAAGGACTGGAATAACCACAAGTGGAGTCAATGGAGACCAGGATGTGTTTCCGAAGTTCCCTCCTTTGGGGGAGGTATGTCTCCGTTTGGAGGGGTGTCGAGGCACGATGCTCCACAAGCGTCCCAACGACTCACCCCATTCTCCTCACGCCCTCGCACGATGCAAGTTATCATGAATCCATTAGCAGTGTCCTTGTAGGCGGCAACCGGGACCTTTACAAACAAGCTTGGGGCTCTCTCCGCAACTCAATTGGAGGCTCCTAGCACCACTACGTAGTTTAACCACAATAGAATGTGCGTACGAGGTGACCTCTTCCATTTAGGGTTCTCAAAGACCCAAGAGTAATAATATCCAGAAGAGAAAGTATGGGGAATCATATTTCTTTCGGTGAAAGTGTAGATGTAGTTCTCCTCCCTCAATTCCTAGCAAATACAAGTTTGCTTGGCTAGAGAAAGAGATCGACCAAATATGAGCTTCGGGCAACAATGAAGGAGGGAAGGAGAGAGAGAGAGAGAGAGAGAAGAGGTAATAGGGAGGTGGAAGAACACCCTCCTTATATAGTGGGTCACCAAATCTAACCATTATGTCTAGAAACGCACAAGGAGATACAACCGCTTGGGGCAGCGGTACAACTATCCTAGGCATAAGTGCACAACTACAGGGCCGGGGTGGTGCAACTGTTGGGCACCCCAGCTGTACTGGTAATTAAATAACTACCGGAATAACCATTCCACCACCGACTGGTACCACCCACAAAACCCGAGCGGAATCACCCGACCCGTGGTTGTTGGGGCGGTACAAGTGCCAGTTCAACCACCCAGAAGTGACATCCGATGGTCGCTAAGTCCCTAGCGGTACAACTGCCCTGGACCCTGGTTGTGTTGATATATAAATTATGTGCTAGAACAACCGGGAAGCAACTGCCTGGTACAACATGCCATGCCCGAGGGAAATCACCCCCTGGGCAGTGGTTGGACCGGTGCAAGGCCCAACAGTACCGCCCGCAAGCAGGCAGGTACAACAGCCTCAGCACACGGTACAACCGCCGTGACAGTAACAGTATGACCACCCCACAAGGGAGCTGTGAAACCACGGGTACCTGCGGTACAACCGCTCTGGATAAGTTTCTCTGCACAAGTTAGATAAGAGACCCTCTCCTCAAAACGGAAGGCCATATGGTAGGTGCAATAAGAGTTTGTGTACGTGTTTGATTCCACCGTACCTTCCGATGCAGACCCCCTCTAAGTAGTATAGATTTCCTACGACCAAATAAATAAAATGCTTCAGAAATGTCGTCTTTGCTCTTTTTCATCCGGAGGGGTGCGCAACCATCGTGTACCATATAGAGTATATTTGAATAGTTTAGGCACATGGTTAGTCCGCAAGTTGCATTGTCATCAACACGAAAACACTTAAGCGAGAAATGCCTTTTCAGTGATGTAGTGCACCTACTACATAACTCCCATACCGCCTTGCCGTAGCCGACCTTTTGTCAAAAAGGACCACCTGCGTGAACGAATTGCCAAAAAGAACCACCTGTAGATGAATTTGACAAAAAAAGACCCCCTCAGCCGTGGCGGCAGGCCTGACAAGCGACACGTGGCACCTGCCGCCACCGGGCCAGGCGGCAGGCTGCCTGCAACGGGATTCTGGCCGAGCGACGGAACGGGCTGACATGGCGGGGCCCGACCGCCTCCTGGCATGGCGGCAGTACTGTAGCTGCTGGGACCGGCCGCCTCGCCGCATGGCGGCAGTACTGTTCCCACGCTCCTGTCACTAACTCTCGATTCTGTTAATCTAGACACGCTCGGCTGCAATCCTGGCTATAGGAACCGCGCGCGGTGGATGCTTAATTTCCCGGCGCCTCGCTGTGTCGCTGTTACGGCGTAGATCCGTGTCGTCGGCCCCGATTAAAAATCTATACAAGTATTGTAGATCAATACTCTGCTAAGCAAACTAGCTGCTGTCCCTGCCTACGTCGACGCGAAAGAGGGAGCTAGCTGGTGATCCAAATAGTGGTAGTGTTTTCTTAGCTAGGTCGTCCTCGTAAATGACTAGGGAATCCGCATGACTAGTACTCCCTCTGTTTTTAAATATTTGTCTTTCTACATATTTTAACAAATAACTACATACAAAGCAAAATGAGTGAATCTACATTTTAAAATATGTCTAGAAAAACAATTATTTAGAAACGGAAGGAGTACAGTACCATCCAAAGTAATAATTAATGCGTGCATGTGGGTGTGCGTGGCTGAGATTAGGCTCGGTAATATCGATCGCTGGTCATTTCCTTGGTCTATATCGCTGTCGTGTCGTTCCATTGCACACCTACAGCGCGGAAACAATACTGCCGCCATGGGGCGAGGCGGCCGGTCCCAGCGGCTACAGTACCGCCGCCACGCCATGAGGCGGCCGGGCCCCGCCACGCCAGCCCGTTTCGTCGCTCGGCCAGAATCCCTGTTGCAGGCAGCCTGCCGCCTGACCCGGTGGCGGCAGGTGCTGCCGCCTCCCTCCGTGCCGGCAGGTGCCATGTGTCGCCTGCCGGGCCTGCCGTCACGGTTGAGGGGGTCTTTTTTGTCAAATTATTTCACAGGTGGTCTTTTTTGACAATTCATTCGTGCAGGTGATCCTTTTCGACAAAAATTCGCCGTAGCCAAACTAAAATGTAGATTGTCTTAGGTAGTTTAAGAGAAATGTTCATTTAGGAGCATTCTAAGGGACGCGAATTTTTGTGACATGGTGCCATGCGAGGATGTTATCCTGACCGACCATTGATGCTAGCGATTCACACTTAATATAGTGATTAACGGATACCGCGGCGATGCACAGGGATAAGCTAGCAAATACACAACGTTAATATGTGGGTGTTTATGATCAAGGTGCAGGGCTGCAGGTTATTTTCAATGCAATTAACGTCCTTGACCTGGGCCGTAGTAAATGAGGCCTGTTACATACTCCCTCCGTTTCTTATTACTTTGCGTCTAAGTTTTTCTCGTTTTTTTCCTAATTACTCTACGCGCTAGCCTATTTTTTTGTTTTTTTCCAACTTTGCCCCTTCCAGCTAGCCAATCCGTTGCATGGCAGAGCAGTCAGTGGAGCAGTCAGTGCGCATGCATGAGCAGGCTGGATCCGGCTTGCCTGCTCCCTCCCCATGCTCTCATCCGTGCTCCCACTCCATCCTATGACTGTCTTTTTCTCTTTTTTCTTTCTAATCTAATCATCTTTCCCCGGATTTTAAGGGGGTGGGGCCGGGCCTTATTTTGTTCTAATCAAATCATGCCACGTATACGGGAGTATGGATGGGCGCACGCTGGGGGAGGAGGCAAGTCTCGTCCGAGCAGGCTAGCTGCATACAGGGCAGCCGAGATGCACGGGCCAATTAGCTGCATGCAGTTACTTAAAGCACGCCAATTCCCAATGTGCAATTAATATGAGAGGAAGGGTAAGACGGTCCAAGAAACAGCTAGCGGCACGCCCCTTGGTATGCGGGCTTCAAGTTATGCGCAGAGAAAAGAAAAACGGAGGGAGTACAAATTACTTATCCAGCCTGCACTATGGACCTTTTCGTCAACCACATGGGATAAGTTCGTCGGACGGTGAAAGTTGTTTGCTCCAGTTCTTGCTTCATATGCATGTTCACCCACAACTTTTGTATTGCAATAGCAGGTTTGCCAAAGCAACCTTTTTTGACCAGGTGAAAATTGCATCCCTCCTGTTCTGTTGCTAGCAGGAGTTTTTGTTCTATTGCTAGCCGGAGTTGGTTCTGAACTTGTGCTAACAACATTACAACAAAATCAAGGCTCCTTGAACCAAAGTAACTTCTCTTTGTTTTCTCCTTTGCATGGCGATTCAATTGAATCACATCAATATTTTTCTCCTTCGGATCTGTTTGGAAGATGAGTATTCCATAGTAAAGGGTTTCAACATTTAGACGACAAATCTGTCCGGAAAAAAATATGAAGAAAATAATAAAGGAAATTGTGGCATGTTCTCGAAATCCCAAACATGAACAAGGATACTTGCATATCATTATCTTCTGCATGCAAACTGCATGATAGAACGTTTTTTTCTCAAGCAAAAACTAAAATTACTGACAAATTTTAGCATGCACCTGTCGTCACCCAATACCTCACTGTACAACCATGGTCAACCTACCACTTGGAGAGCCAAGAACGAGAAGGTGGACATGACATTAAGCTTCCCCCGACGGGGATTAGTGGTATGGGTGAGTGGAGTACGGAGTAGTGCGTTCATCTGTTGTTCTTTTTATTAGGCTAGTAGATCTTTGAGGTAAATACACTAGAAATCACAGAACTTGCACGCAATGTTCAGTTTAATGCATAAACTTGTAAAATACGTGTTTCTGATCATCTAACTCGTCATCTCGTGCATATACGGTGCTTCCAACCGTATCCCTACGAGTGCCAACGTGGCAGGGCCACCATCAGTGGCTGAGGCTGTTTTTTTTTAAGAAAGGACCCATACATTCTATTTATTTTTACACAAACAATCCTCAAATAAAATGAAAGAAGCTGCAGCGCATGATGGGATTCAAACCGATGAGCTAGCACGATCCGCCTAGCGTAGAGAGCCACTAGACCAACTAACAGTTGACGCTTCCTCAAAAAAGAAAATCTAACAGTTGACGCTAAAATGCACAGTTAAAGCTATTTAACACGTACTGCATAAAAAAATAGAAATTAAAACGACAAAAGGGTTTGCTGAAAAGGGAAAGCCCCAGTTTGATACTATGGCATCGTGTACAAGTGCCAACCATCAGGCCACACCGACACTTAGTAACACAAACAAATTTTATCTTGTATATTGTTTTTTCTATGTAAGATAGATTTGATTTTAGTTTATCAGTGATAAATAGAGATAAAAATGATAAAAGTGTTATGTATTGTATAGTATAAAATTTATGTATTCCAATGGCAGTGAGCTATGTTTAATTTTTTTACGCAAAGATAGATCTTTTTTTGCACATAGTACCTAACTTTAAATATATATTCCCGCAAAAAATAGTGCAGAATGAATGAATGCAAATTCTTTTGGACAAACCAACGAAAATTTTGGTTGAATTTGATTTTTTAAAATTATAAAATCTGGATAAAGGAAATAAAATGTAGAATGAATATACGTAAATTCTTTTGGACAAATCAACAAAAAAATTGTTTGAATTCGAATAATTCTAAATTTAAATATTTATATAAAAGGAAATATAGTGCACAGTGAATGTACGTATGTTTTCGGACAAATAAACTCAATTTATGTTTGAATTCGAATAAATGTAAATTTAAAAATCTAGATAAAAGAACGTACAGTGCAGAATGGATGTACATAAATTATTCTGGACAAATCAAATATTTTTTGTTTGAATTCGAAAAAAATTAAATTAAAATCTAGATAAAAGAAAATATAGTGTAGAATGAATGTACATCCTCGAGCCCGAGGTCTGAACTTTTTCATAATAGTAGTCCAAGTAACTTTGGTTTTAGTAATGAAAAAATTCAGACAAATCAACGGAAATTTTGTCTGAATTCAAATAATTTTAAATTAATAATCTAGATAAGAGAAAACATAGTTCAGAATGTGTACTTTTACTCTTTGATATATATCTTAGGAGTTTCAAATAGGGTGCTATCTAAAAAAGTGCATGCGGATTACCACCATCTCAGCCACTGATAATGGGGCCCTCCATGTGGCATGCATAGGGATACGACTGGATATCGTAGAAAGCACCGTATATGAACAAGAGGACAAGTTAGATGACCAGAAACACGTATTTTACAAGTTTATGCACTAAACTGAACGTTGCGTGCAAGTTCTTTGACTTCTAGTGTATTTACCTCTAGATCTTTTAGTGCATCTAGAGTATGAGGCTTTAATGCCGTGCAATCAATTCCCATCGACGCGCCTAGCTATCATTTCAATGTGTGAGGCTGCCATGGACATTTACTGGGGTTGCAGTGGCAATACGGGCACTATACCAGCTGGTGTACGTTGACCGGAAAAAGGTTATACAGCAAAGACATATTGTAGTTGCACGAATCACGCGGGCACGAGTGGTTCGGATAATGACCTCACGTGGCTGCATGTACACACGCGATTTATCGCCTTCCAAGTACAATGCTACTTCTTAAGCTTGCGTTGATTTTTTACTTGAAAAGGAAAGGGTGATGCAGCAAAGTAGAGATAAGTATTTCCCTTAGTTAAGAACCAAGGTATCAATCCAGTAGGAGGTACAAGCAAGTCCCCAATATATACACACGCACAAACTAACAAACACTTGCACATAACGCGAAAGAGGGGGTGTCAATCCCTTCACGGTCACTTGCAAAAGTGAAATCTACTAGAGATAGATATAAAAGATAAATAAAAGGCAAAATAAAGTAAATATAAATAAATTAAAACAAGATATTTTTAGGTTTTTGATTTTATAGATTTGAATATATATGATGGAAAATAGACCCGGGAGTCATAGGTTTCAGTAGAAGCTGATGGACTATAGTTGATCAAAGTTTCTAGTAAAATTGCCATATGCCTTATTAAAGTATATATGTTTACTACCATCTATAATCTCCTTTTAGCTTCTAATTAGTGCAAAGTAAGCATGCACATCATACTGAATCAAACTCTGATGGTATGATATGTAAAAAGATTAAATAGTCATTGTTTTTTCCCTGACAATATACTCAAATACGCACAAGTGTGCGTATCATTCATTAAAGGAGAAGGGAAAGACATCCCAAAAATCCACACTTTACAACCTTATTACACTGCCATTATCGGCCACACTCCACGGTACTCCATGCTACATGTGAAAGACTACTCATTCACAACCAACGTCGCCAAACCCTCAAAGAAACCGTCAAGGTCCCCTTTGAGTAGGTCGACCTTCTTCCAAACCCTCCTCTCGGTATCTACATGTTGTGTTAGATTGGCAATTGAGGGCGAAGCACCATTGAAGACATTGTTGTTGCGGTGCTTCTGCAACTCCCACATGCCACGTATGCACAAAGCCCTTGCAGCTTTCCGTTGATCACCTCGGAGCTCTGGCCTCACGCACCATTCTCCTAAGGATTCATCGTCCACCAGTTCAAACTCTTGCTCGCCACGTGCTACGTTGATTCTATGCCACATCTCCTTAGCGAACACACAACCCAACGCAAGGTGATTCATTGTCTCCTCGTGCTGATCACAGAGAGGACAAGCATCCTGATGCGGCATTCCTCGCCTTGCGAGTCTGTCAAAGGTCCAACATTGGTTTTTCAGAGCGAGCCATGTGAAGAAATGGCATTGAAGGGGTGCCTTGGATTTCCAAGTGAAATCAGTTGTCAGTGTGACCTCGAGTGTAGCAAACTATAGTTTCATTACCTGTAATGTGTCCGTAAACCGTCTCAATATAAAGTTTCAGTGACTCTTGTTATATGTAGTGCCATTTACTATACCTGCAGTCTAAGATCCAATTCATCCTAAATTCCTAATCCAAATCTCCAACAGAAAAACTATTCCTGGATGAAAAAATAAAAAAGGAACAAAGAACAACATTGACTATGAAATTTTCGACCATTCATATCTTTGAAAACTTTCAATCCGCAAGGAAAGAAGATAATCTCTTATGTTTAGGTTAAAAAATCAAGCTTCTCACATAAATATGTCCCTTATCCTACCTTTATATGTTGCATGTGTTCTTGTCTTCCATAGCTCAATATGCAAGGACCAATTCAAAGTAGGCTTAACCATGGATGTTCCACGAAAGAGGAAGATTAGAAGAAACAAGATCTAAGAAGAACAAGAGAAGAAAGGCTTAATGAATAATGGTATAACTTCTACTTCATATTTATGAAGAAATATGTCGATAATCTCTATCCATTTCAACCAACCTTCTGATAGAAATCCACTTGCATTGTTGATAATCAGTATCTATCGTAAGATGCGAACTGGAAAGTGAGAAATAACAACGAAGAAGAACAGCGAAAGAAGAGCTAGCTATCTATACTGTGAATTGATCGTTTTACTTGGGACTTGTATATGTGCAGATACACCTACCGGATATACCCCACGCCAAGAGTTATCTGGCCCCATAGGAAAACACATATACGGATAGATATACATAACATTACAGACATATACGAACTATTATACAACATAAAAGACTATATACACAAACATATGTGTGAATGTTGGCGCACATCAACGGCCGACAAAGTGTGTGCCCCCGCAATTGCGTGTCGTAAATTCTCCCTAGTTTGTGCTCTCAACTTTCAGAGTATCCATTCTAGGTCACCACACACTAATCCCTGAGCTGAGTGAAAGTGAACAACTCACTTATCAGGTGTCACACGTAAAAGTAACTTGAACTCAACATACAGTACCAGAAAAAAAAAATTATAGATGGCCTCAAATGAGTGGCAGGCAGGGCTAGATACCTGTGCTACTTTGGAGAAGTAGCATTGGCGGGTAGCAAGGTGTACACGTCACAGGAACCAACACATCAGCAGCGGGCGGATATATATACCTGACACATGCAAACTCTTATATATTTGTCCGCGTGATGAAAGCAAACAGTGGTGGGCTCGTACTCTGTGCCCGCCCCTGGTACATGAGCCAATAGTGGTGGGCCAGTAGTATACCCGGCCGCCACATATGAATGTTTTTAATCCGTGCAAAATAATAATAATCAAAATACCTAGTAGTTCGTTGTGGCAAGCTCTAGTGCACGCGCGCCACACATAAATTAGGAAGAGAATTCCTTATTTGATCATTTCTTAAAATCTACTTCCCTTTCTGGTCCCAAAAATATTTTTCTTTCCTTTTTGACAACTTCATTTTATGCCCTATTTGACATTTCCATCCATTTTTCCATCCAACTGTGTTAACTGGCACGTGCAATTACAATTTTACCCCTGGTGATGGTATGTCACCATAAAGAGAAAAGAAGGAGCCTGAACCAAGAAAAAAGAGAGGAGGGGGGCATCGAGATGGATATTCGTTTCTGAGCCCGGGCTCATATGCTCCTGAAATCAAACCCGGACGTTCACGTGTAGATCCGTGCACATTGTTGTATTTCTGTAGCGTATATCAAATAGAATAGCCTAGACACGTGATGCATTAAATGTGACGGCAGGGCGTACAGTAGGCGCGGATCAGGAACTCCACGAACGGCTCGGCTATGTTTCCGTGCTGGCCGTCCACCGCTGTAACTGACGCCAACCAGACCAGCGCCTCATAAGTGGACCTCCAAAGCTCACCGGCGCGCCAAAACCCTACGCAGAAAATTTTCACCATCGGCGCCTCGCTATCTCCTTTGTCCTTTGACATCCCGCCGGCCGCCGCCACGTCTGCTTCTTCTACTTCCTCACTCACGGTCCCAACAGACTTTCTTCTTCCTCTAATGTCATGTCCATTTTGTGGTGATTAATTGGAGACTAACGTTGCCAGGACCAGAGAAAGGTCTGGTCATTGTTTCTACAAGTGCTGCAGATATGATGTAAGCAGATCTGTGTTGTTTTTTTTCAGTTCATGCTTTATGCCGCACCACCAATCTCATCTTCTTACTGAACAATGTCTCTGCTGAATCCTTTTATGTCGCAGCCTTGCCAGTGCCATTTCTTTGACTTCCAGCAGGCTTACTTCAGGAGGCTCTCTCCTCAGCAGGTTGCGCGTGCTGTGCAGCAGGCCGGCGGTCACCACCCCGCGCAGATGCTTGGTGCTCAAAATCCACATCAGGCTCAGCAGGGCAACGGTCCAGCGCAGATACATCCTGAACCAAACCATCTCCAGATCCAGGCACCACCGCCGTCGCAGCATGAGCTGGTCAACCATGTGATTAAGGCCGGCAGCCACCGTCGCCGCTACATCAGGGTCCCAAGCACTAGCAATCATAGCTGTTCTGTTAGCAGCATGCTTAGGTCCTCATTGGATTGGTGTTTCACAGCGCCATCCCACTATAATATATACGGACCTCGATCCGGTCGTTTTCCTTTCCATGCAAAAATCAATCAAGTGTGGCCGATATTATACACCTTTAAAAAAAGGATGTGTCTAGGGCACATCTAGATGTGCTTTAGTTATTGCACATCTAAGTGAGTGAATCAAGTATAAAGAGAAAAAGAAAAAAGAGAAAGAAAATATTCACACGAATCTCAATGTAAAATTAATGACATATAACTTAGATGTGCAATACTTATGGCACATTTAGATGTACTTTAGCAAAACTGTTAAAAAAATACAGGTGTATACAAATACACCGATGCCAAGCAGGGCCTTAATGTCCTTGTTCTTTTGTTTTGGCAATTTACTTTGGTTCGTCCAATTAGCTTGCAAAAAGAAAAAACTCCTCCACGTACTCTAGTTTGTATTATCATCCCCTGGCAGGGGCGTTTGTACTGAAGAGTGGCACTCTCAACCAGTCAACCTCTAAGCATGTTTCCTCTAGGACAATGCATTTGCCTATTAGAAATTAATGAATATCATGTGTGACCAATGAATTCTGTTTTTGTTATACAACTGTCATGTCTCTAACCACAAGAGGAACAAGCGTGTAGCAAATGCTTACTTAAACACACTAGAAAATCCTCGATAACAAACATTTTAAATAGTAGATTTCATATTTCTGCAACTCATTTTCAGCAATTCCAAGCGGCATTGTGCATGCCATCCGGCGTTTTCCTTCCATGCCACGGTTTTTGCATTTGCCAGGCTTCCCTGGTTTCTTCGGAGCATCGTCTCTGTCCAGGCAGGTAGTGCGCTTATGTCCCTCTCAAAGACATATGCTACAGAATCTTCTCCACTTGCTCAGACCCTCGTAAGCCGCCTTTTCGCTGCCATTTGTTGGCCTGCCGACCCCTTGTTGCTTATCAGGAGGCGCTAGGCCTTGAAGGGCACTCCATCACTGTTATCTTGCTTACCATTATCAGCACCAACATAGTAAACCAATCTACCCAGTTCGAGTCTCTCATTATGGTCTTCAAAACCTAAACCACCCATCTTCGCTGCCAATGGTGCGCTCATCGTGTGTTCAAATGCTTCGGCACTCGCGTTGCCCGTCCGCACGACCTGCATAGCTTTCAGGAACAGATATTTCAATTTATATTTGCTCTAATCGTTAGGACTGAACTTTTTTTCCTACCATTCCTGCACTCGTATCAAGCACAGAAAGGCAAAAAGGCAGGGCGCTGATTCTCACCTTTTTGTCCAAGGTTCACTATGTCAGTTGACTGGGCAGAGCTTGTCGCAGAAGCATCTTTCCGCCGACGAACATCTCCACGCTGTCCGCCATGGCTCTCGCCGCCGAGCTGTTGGCTACAACTAGAATTTGCATTTGAGTCCGCTGGGATGCCCAGGTCCTCCTCGTTCCGCGGCAACAAGGCAAGGGGAGCCGGATCTGGGTGCTTAGGTTGTCGGCGAACTCCTCCCGCAACGGAAACCTGAAAGCCGGCCGGCAGAACGGACAACGACATGGCCCGTCGTCAACTATCTTTCACAGAAAAATGGCAGATCTCAGATTATAAGAAAGAACATTGTCGGATCTGCATCAACTAACCTGTCAATGGCGTCTAGAAGGAACTCCAGGCCAGAATCTTCCATTTTTTTCCCTTCCTCGCCGGGGGGACAATGGGCGCCGCCGCAAATGGCCTTCAAAGTGGAAGATCAAAAAAGAGATAGCCCTGGGTTGGGCGAATCGGCCGCATGACGAGGGTTTCAGAAAGAACCAGCTCGTTCGGGGCCGCCGCTTCGCCCGTCTCTTCCCTAACGTGACGTGCGTCCTATCTGATCCAGGGCTCAGTTTCGTTCCTAACGATCTGGTCCACGGACCAGAAAGCCCACCCGACCCCGCCGTCCCACCGATACGGCCTGGGCCCACCGTAGCACAACTGTTCCGTCCTGTATATCGGCGTATTCCTCTGTTTCCACGATTTCTTTCACAAGTGTCAGCCCGCTTTTCTCGGATCCCGAGCGAGGAATTGACGCCAGCGATTTCGGGAGCATATGCGCTCGGGCACCGAATTGCTGCTTCCGGCATCGAGAGTGCTACCTGTCATGTCGCTAGCAGTAGCACCGCTCTTGTGTCGCTGGAGCTTGCCATGTGCTCGTGCGCGTCGATGCTGCTCCTAGATGATGTTCGACGAAGTCAACCACACTCACTATATGTTCCACATGCACGTCGGCGCGCTCACGCAATACACTTTTTGATGACGAGGTGCGACCATGAACTGACAACAATAAAAACGATGAACCAAGCTCTGGATGATACACGCACCGTAATACAGAGCTAGCTTGCTGAATCCCTAATCGATCTTTTGCTTGAACGTTTACTAGCTAGTAGTACTAGTATGTACGAGCACTTCTAACCGGACGCATTCGAGTTAATTGCAAGGCATTACCACACTTCGGCACGTCGTAACGACTCAGTATCAATAGTCATTTTTTTTGCCATGCAGTGCCAACTCTAAGCCTAAGTGTTGCAAAACGATCTGACAGCCGTATAATAACGTATTGACCGTGTATCTGACAGTCGGACCCACCTGCCAGGTGCTGACGTGGCATGTTTTTTTGCAGAAAAGACCCTTATTCTATACTTAATAATATAAATGCCGAACCTGCGACCTAATGCACCCCACCTTCGCGCGGTAGCCACTACAACCGAGCGACGCTGGTGATAGAAGACAGGCGCCACTTTATTTATACAGCACAGCAATGCTGGGCCGTCTGGTTAGGCCCAGCGAGGCCAGCACTTTATTTTTTTCGTTTCGCGTTTTACTAGCCCGCATGCCCGGCTCGTTCGTTGCCCGGATTTCTTGCTTACGCTTTTTCTTTTCTTTTCTGTTTTTGGCTTATTTTTAGTTTTTTCTTCTTTTCTTTGTTTTCTTTCACTGGGTTGGTTTTTCTACTGGATTTTTAACACACTTACTGAACATTTTTTTAAGGTAGGCTTAAGTATATGATGAATATGTTCTCAAATACGTATGAACCTTTTTTAGTGTATGCTGAAGACTTTTTCTGCGCATAGTCAACACTTTGTAATGCATGATGAACTTTCCTTTACAAACGGTATTTTTAAAATATAATGAACTTTTGGTAATGTATGTTGAACATATTTTGTAATATATGTTGAACAATTTTCTTAAGATATGATGAACATTTTAAATAATGCGTTGTGAAATTTTTCTAATTTATATGGTGAACATTTATATATGATGAATTGTTTTGACAATGTGTATTTCAAAAAGATGTTCAGCATGTATGAAAATTATTGTGTAAAAAAACTCTTGCATTGCAAAAAATGTTCAGCATTTCTCAAAATAATTTTTCAGACACGTTGTTAGTTTTTTAAGTAACTGTGCGTTTAAAATAATACAATCAATATACAAGTAACTAAAAAAACTGTGTGCTGGGCATATAATTTTTTTAATAGTTGCGCATTTGAAAAATATAATGAGAATAAATAATAAGTGTGCATGCATGTCATCCTGAGTGAAGACACATAAAATTTGGGTGCTTGACACTTATACGAATACTAATAAGTTTATGTAAAAAAATGTATTTACACCCTGATAAAAAAAAGTAACTCAGTGTGCTGGCCTCGTTGGGCCCAACAGCCGGCCCACCGCTCGTCCTCTAGTATAAAAAGAAAGTCGCCTCAAACATCACCCGATCGTCGCATGGCGTGGTGGCTTGCGCGACCAGCCTCCGAACAAGTCGTCGCAGGTTCGATTCCTGCTACTGCGTAAATTTTCCTTCGTTTTATTTATTTGTCCGACTCGACGGAAACTTTCAAATAAGTCCGGCTGGGTGTTGAAAACTTCCGAGCGAAAAAAATCATCTCTGGTTTCCTCGCAAAGTAAGGTGCCTTTACGTGATTACTTGTAAAGCAAGGGGGTTTTCTGCAAAAAAAGCCACATCAGCACCTGGCAGGTGGGTCCAAGTGTCAGATACACCATCAATACGTTATTATACGGCTGTCAGACCGTTTTGCAACACTTAGGCTTAAAGTTGGCACTGCATGACAAAAAAAATGACTATTGGTACTGATTCGTTACGACGTGCCGAAGTGTGGTGGTGCCTTTCAATTAACTCCATGTATTCCAATCGTTCTAGCGAGCACATACTGCCGGAGAGCAAGCTGCAGACGGCCATCCCGGCGCGTTGACGATGCTCGGAACCTGCGAACCTTCCACACCGTGGCGCCGCTTCCGAAGAGGGAGTAGCAGTGGCAGCCACCCTTTGGCCGCCGGCGGCGCATCGTAAGAGGTCGGCAAAGTCGGGCGCGCGCCAGGATCTCCAGCTCGACGTCTTCCGTCAGCCTCACCAGCGAGAGCACAGCGCGTGCATGCATGCCAATGCCGTTACGCGTGTGTGCATGTCATCACTGGTATGCGCGCATCAGGCAAGCATGATTAGTTTTTTCCTCTAATTAACCTAGGTACGAAGCATGATTAGTTTTTTCCTCTAATTAACCTAGGTACGTATCCAATGGACACTATCTAGTTAAGAGATGCATGCATATCAGACAAAAATAGCTACAAACTTAATTGCTGTACATAAGAATAATATGTGAAATTGTTGATTATACTGAACTTTCTTTCTTTCCTTGCAAAGAAACCTCGTTTTTACTATTTTTAGGTCTATTGTTACTATTGAATATTTGAACCACATAAATTTGTTGAATTTTAAATCATATAATTTTGTTGAATTTAATTTCTACCATGATAAAAATTTCCCCAGTAACGCGCAAGGAATCATCTAGTTTATTCAACACCACAAAACATATCACATCATTCATGTGTTTGTATGTAAATAATCTGATCACAAACTACACTAGGGGTAAAACGGTCTTTTTAGTTCAGACTTAACACTGTTAGTGGCCAAAACTGACGGAAGTGTCACATAGGGAATAAAATAAAGTTTGAGTGTCAAAAAGGAAAGAACGGAAAATTTTGGGCCAAAAAGGGAAGTAAAATTTAAGAAAGAGCCAAATAAGGAATTCTCTCTAAATTAGGTCCAAAAATTTCGAAGAAAATCATATTTACTAAACATAGAGTAGTCTCAAATTTGATGGCGTCGAAGTGCGCATGCACCTGCTTCATGGTCAAGCCAGCATGGACAGGCACGGGCAGGGGCTCCGGCTCGTCATTGGAGGCGTCCTCTATCGTCGGGTCGTCGTCGCTCACCTCCGGCGAGCTCGCCGGCAGGCCTGCCTCTGTCTGCTGCGCATGACGGCCCTGCTAGCCGACTGCAAGGCCTTCCACCTCATGCTTCTTCTTCGTTGAGAGGCTATTCCATATTGCCCAAGAGCTCGCAGTCATGGCAGAGGTGGTGCAAGGAGGACTGGAAGAGGATGTGTTTGTGGTGCGGATGGTGTCGCGCGAGGCTACGCTTAAATAGCAGGTGCCGATCAGGACAAGTGGTGCAGTGTGTTAGGCACCAGAGTTGGTTTCTCGGTCGGAGCAACCGGTTTGAATGCGGTAGATAGTCCCTTTGTCCCGTCTAGTCACGCCGCAACGGCATTGAACAAATAGGGGGAACATGACACGGCGCCAGCAGTGCTCCCGGTAGGCGTGCTGCTTCAATGCCAGCTCCCGTGTAAGGTCACGTTCGCTCTGGGCCAGCATGAATACAGTGCTAGTGCTCTGGAGCGCCATCAGTCGGCATAAATGTGTGGCAACTGTGGGAGAGGGGGCGGAAACGGACTACGTTGGAGGGCCGCATTGGGTGACACACTACGTCTGGATGTATGTGTGTATTTAGAGTCACAAGTTGGAGATGCCCTAACATCTCTGCCGAAAATCTACCCCCTCCATTCACTATTATAGGATGTTTTGACAATTTTAATATACACTACAGAGAGACTAAAATAAGCGAACAAACATATACATACATACATGTGATTCAGAAACAAGTTAGAAGAACGGAGTGAGTACTGTATGTAACTCGGCTCTGAAGATTAACTTTTGAAAATATAAAAATCTAAAGGTCAAAGATACAATAGCTGTAGTAAAGCAGAAAGGGATGAGACACACGATTTATTTTCTTATTTTTCATGAAGTAAGAGCCAAGCTGGAGGTGGAGTTCGAGGCGGCAGCACTGAAAATGAAGCTGCCATCAGTTTGCACTTGAAGCGGCGTAAGATCTGAGGTGCTGGACAAATTCGTCGATGTACCTATCGTGGAGTTCCGTATCGGCTACTACGGCCTGCATCTTCGCTGCACCTGCCACGAAGCCCCTCCTGGCCTCTTCGTCAACCATGACGGCCCGGAGCGCTGTCGCGACGCTGTGGCGGTCGAACGACCCGTCGTCCTCATTCCTCGCCACCTGCAACCCCACCTTCTTCGCCTCCATTTGCCGGGCGTTGGGCCCTGTTGGAAAATTAGGCAATTTCATGATTAATTTCAGTAAATAATTCATGACTAGAAGAGATACTAGCATGCAAAAATCTAGCAAGCTAGAAAAACAGTAAGACATGCATAACAGCAGCAAACACGTAACAGTAGCTGTAGAAACAGACATGAACAGAGGATGTTGGACGTACTGATCGTTAGCTATTATGGGTGCGACAGTGTTGATAACGATGTTGGCGACGATCTGTTGCTGACGGCGATGAGTAGCACCGCCCGACTTGGACGGAAGACGACCCGTGATGACGAATTTGAGCAGTCGCGCACAGCGTTTTCCAAAAACCTAATTCGTCCTCCAAGGAAGCTGCGCTCCTGCAAGGAGACGGACCGGATTTCGGCGGACCATTCACGCGCATGTCGCATGTCCGCGCCGCCTCGCCTCGCCACGGCCCGGCCCGGCCCGGCCCGGCCAGGCGAGGCGAGGCGAGCGAGCGCGCGCGTGTGGTTTTTCCTTTCTCTTCTCACACATCACTTAGAGTGGTAGAGAGAACCCACTATATAAAGAGGTCCAACTCTTCTTCAACTTCCAAGGTGGGACTAAACTTAGCACCACCACTTGCCATTTTACACATGGGCTTTGAGATTTCAGAAATTGCTATGGGCCTAGCCCATTAATTCTAACAATCCCCCACCAGATCTCAAATACCCATTTAGAGATTTGCCTTCTCTCACCACTTGTTTAATATACCAGTGTTTCAGCAGAGACTGTTAAGTTGAACTTCTGCCTAGAACTTTAAGCTACATCCATTCACAACTTGACAATGGACTATGCCTTGAATTGCTAGTTTTGTGTGAACAGGTTTCACTCAAAGTCTTAACCAGTACCTGACCGCCAGTAGGCTACCCCGCGGTTTGGAGCTTATACGTCATACTCCCTGGTCTCTTCGTGAGTTTACTAGAGATCACCCAAATCTCATAGACTGCGACGTTTACAGTCAGAACTCATATATGTGTGTTCTTTCAAGACTGCTCTGTAGGATAGCATCTTTGCTAATTATAGCCAATAGAACCACATTAAGGCATGTTGCCGACCTGCCTTACAGATCTAAGCCTTACAGCTCTGAGAGTTTTGCATCTTCACTTGGAGACGATCATAAGTTATTACTCTCCTCAGTTAACCAATAGCTCGTTCTTCCCAGATCCTAATTCACGGGATCTCCGATCACAAAGGTTGGGTTACTACTATGGTGTAACATCTATGGGTCTCATACCCATCTCCCTCGATGCAATATCTATCACATTTCGTGATAGTCCCTTTGTAAAGGGATCTGTCAGGTTTTTGTCTGTTTGTATATACGTAACAGTTATTACTCCGGAGTTTCTCAACTTCCTGACAGACTTCAAACGTCTTTTCACGTGTCTTGATGACTTTGCATTATCTTTAGAATTGTTCACTTTAGCGATAACCGTTTGGTTATCACAATTCATAAGAATAGCCAGTACAGGTTTTTCAACAACCGGCAAGTCCATCAAGAGCTCACGCAGCCATTCTGCCTCAACAGTAGCTGTGTCCAAAGCAGTTAATTCTGCTTCCATAGTTGACCTCGTCAATATGGTTTGCTTGCAAGACCTCCATGACACTACGCCACCACCATGAGTAAATACATACCCACTTGTTGCGTAAAGTACATCAACATCGGAGATCCAATTTGAATCACGATATCCTTCTAGCACAGCAGGATGCCCTGAATAAGTAATTCCGTAACTCATAGTACCTCTCAGATAGCGCAAGACCCTTTCTAGTGCATGCCAATGATCATCACCCGGGTTGGACATGAACCTACTCAGTTTGCTCACAGCAAAAGAGATATCTGGTCTTGTAGCGCTAGCTAAGTACATGAGTGAACCGACAATTTGAGAGTATCTTAATTGATCTCTCGTTTCTTTCTTGTTCTTTCTGAGTGTCAGGCTGGGATCATAAGGTGTTGGAGAAGGCTTGCTATCCATAAAACCGAATCGGTTCAAGACCTTCTCAACATAGTGAGATTGCGTTAATGTAATCCCACTCTCATCCTTAATAAGTTTGATGTTTAGAATTACATCGGCTTCTCCCAGATCTTTCATGTCAAAACTTTTTGATAGAAAAGACTTGACCTCATTAATTGCATTAATATTTGTACCAAAGATCAGTATGTCGTCCACATACAAACATAATATGACACTATTGCCCCCACCATGGCGATAGTAAACACACCTATCAGCCTCGTTAATGACAAATCCTGCAGAAGTCAAAGTTCTTTTAAACTTCTCATGCCATTGCTTAGGTGCCTGTTTCAGACCATACAAAGATTTTAACAACTTGCACACCTTTCTCTCTTCACCCTTTACCACAAACCCGTCAGGCTGATCCATATAGATCTCTTCCAACTCTCCATTGAGAAAAGCTGTCTTTACATCCATTTGATGAATGATAAGACCATAAGAGGCAGCCAAGGAAAGTAACACTCGAATGGTGGTCATTCTAGCAACGGGTGAATAGGTGTCAAAGTAATCTTCGCCTTCTTTCTGAGTGTAGCCCTTGGCCACTAGCCGCGCCTTGTATTTATCAATAGTACCATCAGGCTTTAGCTTCTTTTTGAACACCCACTTACAGCCCACAGGTTTACAACCATATGGTCTATCAGTTAGTTCCCAAGTTCCATTAGAAAGAATTGAGTCCATCTCATTATGAACAGCTTCTTTCCAATCATCTACATCCGGAGATGCATATGCTTCTGCAATCGTCTTGGGTGTGTCGTCCACAAGGTATACAATGAAATCATCACCAAAGGATTTTGCAATCCTTTGTCTCTTGTTCCTTCTAGGAACTTCATTATTATCCTTCTCAAGGACTTCCTCATGTGATTGTTCGAAATATTCATCAGTTGTACTAGATTCAGGAATTATCTCAGAAGAAAATCTAGCAATGCTATGCATATCTTTCATAGGAAATATGTTCTCAAAAAATGTTGCATCACGAGATTCCATTATAGTATCAACATGCATATCAGGTACTTCAAATTTTACCACTAAAAACCTATAAGCAATGCTCCGTTGAGCATACCCTAGAAAGACACAATCCACTGTCTTTGGTCCAAGTTTGCGTTTCTTAGGAATAGGAATATTGACCTTTGCCAAACATCCCCAAGTGCGCAAATAAGAAAGTGATGGTTTTCTCCCAACCCACTCCTCATAAGGGGTTTTCTCTTTATTATTGTTGGGAACTCTATTCAGGACATGACATGAAGTCAATAGAGCCTCCCCCCACCATGCCTTAGATAAACCAGCAGTGTCTAACATGGCATTCACCAAGTCAGTCAAAGTGCGGTTTTTCCTCTCGGCCACTCCATTTGATTGAGGTGAATAGGGAGGCGTCCTCTCATGAATAATACCATGTTCCTCACAAAATTCATCAAAAACTTTTGGAAAAAACTCTCCACCACGATCGGACCTAAGACGCTTGATCTTTCTCTCTAGTTGATTTTCAACTTCAGCTTTATAGATTTTAAAGTAGTCTAATGCTTCATCTTTAGTTTGCAACAAATAAACATAGCAAAATCTAGTCGCATCATCAATCAAAGTCATGAAATATCTCTTTCCACCTTTTGTCAACACACCATTCATCTCACAAAGATCAGAATGTATGAGTTCTAGAGGTGCCAAGTTTCTCTCCTCGGCAGCCTTATGAGGCTTTCGAGGTTGCTTAGATTGCACACAACTATGGCACTTAGAACCTTTGGCAATTGTGAAGTTCGGGATTAAACTCATGCTGGATAGCCGAGACATTAAACCAAAATTAATATGACATAAACGAGAGTGCCAAATACTTGCATCATCATTAACACTAGCACAAATTTGGTTTATTGACTTATTGCAAAAATCTGAAAGAGAAAAACGGAACAAGCCTCCGCACTCATAGCCTTTTCCTATAAATTGTCCAAATCTTGACACGATTACTTTATTGGACTCTAAAACTACCTTAAATCCATCTCGACATAGAAGGGAGCCGCTAACTAGATTCTTGTTCATAGTAGGGACATGCTGCACGTTCCTTAGTTGCACGATCTTTTCCGAAGTAAACTTCAGATCCACCGTGCCAATGCCACGAACAGAAGCATGTGACCCATTCCCCATTAGGACGGAAGAATCCCTTGCGACCTGATACGAAGTAAACAGGGAGATGTCAGCACACACATGAACGTTAGCACCCGAATCAATCCACCATGAAGATGATTGAAATACTGAAAGCACAATAGGTAAATTACCATACCCATCAGTATTGCTAGCGGTCACCATGTTGACAGTCTTGGAGCTTGTTTTCCCTCTGCGGTCTGCACGTTCAGGGCATTCCTTGGAAAAGTGTCCAGGCTTCCCACAGGCGTAGCACTCTAGCTCAGCCTTGTTGAACTTCTTCTTCTTGAAGGTAGTAGTCTTGGTAGGCTTGTTGGAAACATGTTTGTTCTTCCCTTTGTTCTTGTTCTGTGGGTACCTCTGCACCATGTTAGCAGTAGGCTGAACCTCACCTCCTTTTTCAGTGGTATCTTTAGCCCGAGTTTTTTCTTCAACATCAAGAGATGCAATCAGATTTTCAACTGATATCTCCTGTCTCTTATGCTTCAGAGTTGTGGCGAAATTCCTCCATGAAGGAGGCAACTTTGCAATCATGCACCCAGCCACGAATTTGTCGGGTAGAACACACTTAAGGAGTTCAAGTTCCTTCACAATGCACTGTATCTCATGAGCTTGTTCAACCACAGAACGGTTATTCTCCATCTTGTAGTCATGAAAACTCTTCATGATGTACAGTTCACTGCCTGCATCTGTTGCACCGAATTTTGCATTCAGTGCATCCCACAGAATTTTTCCGTCGTTTATGTGCATGTACACATCACACAGACGGTCAGCAAGAACACTCAAAATGCATCCCACAAACATAGTATTGGCTTCCTGGAATTTTCTCCGATCTTCATCGGTCATTCCCTCTGGAGCACCAACACTAGCGTGGAAAACTTTCAGAGCAGTAAGCCAGAGCGTGGTCTTCACCTGCCACCTCTTAAAGTGCACACCGGTAAACTTATCCGGCCTCAGTGTATCAGCGAATCCAGCCATAGTTAACTCAGGAAATTGCCTACAATTAGGTTTTTGGATTGTTGGAAAATTAGGCAATTTCATGATTAATTCCAGTAAATAATTCATGACTAGAAGAGATACTAGCATGCAAAAATCTAGCAAACTAGAAGAACAGCAAGACATGCATAACAGCAGCAAACACGTAACAGTAGCTGTAGAAACAGACATGAACAGAGGATGTTGGACGTACTGATCGTTAGCTATTATGGGTGCGACAGTGTTGATGACGATGTTGGCGACGATCTGCTGCTGACGGCGATGAATACGACGATGAGTAGCACCGCCCGACTTGGACGGAAGACGACCCGTGATGACGAATTTGAGCAGTCGCGCACAGCGCTTCCCAAAAACCTAATTCGTCCTCTCCCGGTGCAGGATCGCAAAGACGAAAGGTTCCGGAGACCTGCTCTCCCACGCGCCGATGCACGCCGGCGTTTGGGATGGAGTAGACTACGATGGCGGCGCAAGTTGTGAGATGAGGGCAAAACCTAGGTGTTTTTCGATGTATTGTGTCGCGACCACAATCCCAAACCGACTCGGTTTCTAATTCGTATACTTACCGGACAAGAAATCAAAAAAACTTGTCTGCCAAGACATAAAAATAAAACGGCAAAAGAAAGCTGCGCTCCTGCAAGGAGACGGACCGGATTTCGGCGGACCATTCACACGCGCCCCGGCCCGGCCCGGCCCGGCCAGGCGAGCGAGCGCGCGCGTGTGGTTTTCCCTTTCTCTTCTCACACATCAATTAAAGTGGTAGAGAGAACCTACTATATAAAGAGGTCCAACTCTTCTTCAACTTTCAAGATGGGACTAAACTTAGCACCACCACTTGCCATTTTACACATGGGCTTTGAAATTTCAGAAATTGCTATGGGCCTAGCCCATTAATTCTAACAGGCCCTTGGTCGCCGAAGATGGGCAGCATGACAAGCGGGTGCCCGAACATGAGGCCCTCGATCAGCGAGTTCCGGCCGCAGTGCGTCAGGAACCCGCCCACGGCGGCCGGGCGGCGTGCGCCAGGATTCTCACCTGAGGAACCCATCCCCTGGTCACCAGCCCCTGGCCGCGAGTGCGCTCCTGGAAATCCGGAGGAAGCATGTCCACGCCGTCCTCGTCGTGTACAGCGGCGCCGCTGGGCTTTCTCAGGGCCCAGAGGAAGCGCGTCCCGGCGAGCTCCAGCCCGAAGGCCAGTTCGTGCACCTGCTCCACGCGCAGCGGCACCTCGCTTCCTAGGGCGACGTAAACAACGGAGTCGGAAGGTTGCGCGTCCAGCCACCGCACGGTGGCATGCTCTGCTCCTTTGGCAGCGGCACGGCGAGCTCCCTCGGGTGACGGCGGGAGAAGGCCGAGGGGAACGACCGGCTTGCCGAGGAGCGTCGCCGCCAGTGGAAAGGACTCGGGTTCCCACTCGATGCAGCTCCGGATGGCCGCGACGGTGCACCTGTCTTTTGTCAAGTTAAAGCGCCGGATGATGGACATACCCGATATGCCATAGTTGTTGTAAGCCGGGTCCATCATCTCCTGCTCGTAACGGGGAAGATCACGTGCTCGACGGTGCTCCTCCGGCAGGTCAGGCAAGGTGGCGATCAACGCAGCGGTCGGGAGAAGCATCGCGCATGGCACCTGGTGCTCTAGGGCAGCGGCGGCTGCCCAGTGGTGGAAAGAGTCGGCGATGATCCAGTGAGGCCGCGTGGTCTCGTCGGCGCACGCGGCGGCCAGGAACTCCGCGAACGGCGCGGCGAGGCCGTCGAAGGCCTTCCAGTGGAGTTCGCGGTCGTCGTCGGGCACGTCGTTGGTGGACTCGGCGCCGTCGGGGAGGCCGTCAACGCGTGGGAGCGGGAGCGCGACGAGGTCCACGCGCGGCGCCGCCGCGGGGCGCAGCGGGAGCGGGAGGCGGGCGACGTTGCGCGGCGTGGACACGTAGGACACGCGGTGGCCCCGCTCGGCGAGCCGCTCGGAGAGTTCCAGGTACGGGAGGAGGTGGCCGAATGCGAGCCACGGGACGATCACAATGCGCAGCGGCGACGATGAGGAGCCGGCGTCCATGGCGAAGATGAGGAGCTGGCTAGCTCGTCGACTTGCCGGCCGTGGCGTGGCTAGAAGAACGGAAGAAAATCTTATACGACCTGGGCTCGTACACCCCCGCCGTGAGACCCGCTTTCCTGCTGACATCTGGCAAACGGATCTCAAAGCACCCTCGCTTTCTTCCACCTATGACTTCGCTCTCTTGTTTTTTTTCCGTCGTCGGCGGTTGTTCTCCTCAACTTCTGCACGGGCTCGCCCTCGGTCCGAGGACGTAGATAACTTGCGGTGTCAATAAGAAAGGTCGTCCGCCTCCCTGGAGTGAATAGCATAAAATTACCATTTTTCGTGTTAAGATTTCAAAAAACTACCCTGTCGGCGGCCACGGCGTCCCTAAGACGGTGAGCTCCTGGACGCGGCGGTCCAGACGGCCACCCAAGGAGCCCCGGCAGCGGCGGCCGCCTCCGTCGCCATCCACACTGCCGGATCCCTGCGCGTGGCCCATGGATATGGATGGAGAGCCAGCGACCTCGGCCTGAGGTGCGGCTCCTCCGAGCTCCTCCCTCACCCGGTGGGGTGGTGGCAGCAGAGACAGGAGTTGGCCGCCGAGATGCTCCTCCCGCGGCTCCCGCATCACGGACATGAGCTGGCCGCCGATATGCTCCCGCTGCGGCCCGCCCGCAGCACGACTGCAACAGTGACAAGCACGGCCGGAGGAGCTCGATCTGGAAGACGGCCATGGCAGGGGCCTGATTGTTTTTTAAAATATATTTGCAGGGACCTGATTGCTTTTTTAAATATTTGCAGGGACCAAAGTGCATTTATAAAATATTTACAAGGACCTGATTGCTTTTTAATGAAAAATATATATATTAAAATATGAGGAAGAGACCCTGCCATGTGGGTCCCACATGTCAGTTAACAGTCAAACTAAACGGTCAAACAAACGGTTTGATTAGGAGCGGGCCCCAATTGTCATAATCATGATCAATTGCAAATCACTCAGCGATTTGGGTTTTTTAAGACAGCCGACGCCGAAAGTGGTAGGTATCAGTCACAAACAAAATTTCGGTTGTTTTTTGGAACCCTAATGCGAAAAGTGGTAGTTTTATGCTATTCACTCGCCTCCCTGTGGCGTTTCCTGTGGACTCTGTATCCCCCAGTGTCGGTATCTTGCGGATCCTGGTCGGCTTCTGCACGGGCTCGCCTTCGACGGCAACGGCGGAGCAGTTCGTGCTAATGGTGGCCATGGAACACGAGCATGGCAGAGACTCTGTCGTGGAAGTTGGAAGGCTGGTGCTGGAAGGAAAGGAAGCGACGTGAGAGGAGACGCCGGGACGGAGGGATGCAGCGAGGGAGTGTTCTGATGTGGTCTAAATCCTGTTGGTGCTACTTGGTGGAGCTAGCTGCTCGACGGGCGGAGAGAGAGAGAGAGATCAGAGGTGGAAGAAGGGGAAGAGGCATTGAGATTGGTTTTGCCAACTGTCAGCACCCGTATATAGGAGTGTGCAGCTTGGCTTCACCGTACGTATTCTGCACGGCAAATACATGCATGCATGGTCATTGGTCAATCTCTCTACATGGACAAAGTTTAGAAATGGTTGTCAGAGTCTGGATTATGGAGAAAGGATTTTCTACCATGCACGGGACCTTTCGTGCATGCATCCATCTTCTTGCTTATCACTATGTGGGACCACTAACATCACCTATAACGTTTTCTCTTTTATCTAGCATACATTCACATCTTATTCTACTCACTAAGTTTTATCCAAATAAATAGATACATAATGTATGTTGAAATAAAAGTTTGATTTACATTCTGTTTGCGCAATTGTGTTTTTTCCGACAATATCTTTAAAACAAGACCAATATTGATTTTATTTTTATGAAATATATATTTTTACAAGTAAACCACCAAGCTTCAAACTTGTTTCATACAAATTTATTAATTTGATATAAAAATTCAACAGTGAGTTATTCAAACAAAACTATGAACTTTAATAGTGTTTGACAAAGTATCTCATAGTTTTGTGTACTTTTAGTAGTGTTTCATTCTGTTTAAAATTTGATTATTTTTAGAACATGCTGAAACAAATTCAAAAGTGATCTTGTTTTAAAGTTCTCCTCGTCATAAACACAAATATGCAAACGGATCATAAATGGTACTTTTGGTTTAAAAGATAAAATAGTTTTAAACATGAAAATAAAATAACAAAGCATGAGGTGGTGGAGCATAGGCTTGCATGTGGTCAGAGAAAGATCTGACAAACTACAAACAACATTAATGCACAACATCGAATCTCGAGGAAAAATGAACGGCCCTCCCATGCACAGGACCTCCCGTGCATGGGAGAAATGTTTTTCTCCTTGATCATGCGCATATAAATGAGATTGGATACGTGTCTTATGAAAAGGAAGCGAGGTCCTCTAGAATAATCGGAATAGTACAAATGCCGTATGCTAATGAATGTCAAAATAGTCAAGTATATTACTTTCACCAATATTGCCTTTGAAGGCCGAGCTCCATGGAGCTCCGTTTTGAAAATTCTAAAATTCATCAAAATTCATATTTTTTACGTTTCAAAAAATTCTAAAAAATTACAGATATACATGGAGGCATACCACACGTGTGTGTAAATTCTCAGAGCAAAATACATTAAAATGAGAGCTGTGCAAAAAAGACAAATCTGAAACTTTTTAACACATTATACTATTCATCCTCTCATGCCATGAATTTATCTTTTTTGTACAGGTCGCATTTCAACGGATTTCATCCTGAAATTTTACACACACATATATAACATCTTTATTTACTTGCATAATTTTTTCAGAATTTTTTGAAACCAGGAAGTTTCAATTTTGAAATTTTCAAAAAGAAGGCCTCCATGGAGGCTGATAGCCAAACATCCGTTCTCGTTACTTTCATTCTTGTATAGTCGTTAGACAGCAGCGTATCCTAAACACCACGTGTGTGTTTTTGTTCACTTCATTCTTGCAAGGAAAATACTCTTATGTAGACTTTTTAGATGATAAATATATTATATACTAAAAGTAAATGCCGGGTTAACCAAAAAATATAGAAAATCTCATAAAAATAAAGATATCCAACCGTTAATTTTATTGAAAAGTTTAACAGCACCCCTAGATCAAGGTATTAATACTTTTACCAGCTGAATTTACTCCAGGTCGTAGCAGAAGTCTAGACATCAACCCTTCGTGAGGAGTCTCCACCTCAAATGTGATTCATTTACTCCTCTAGGTCACAGTCTAGCAGACCTAGATGTCTTCCTAATCTTCTCTCAGCATTACTTGCAACAATGCTGGTTTTCTCGCTCTCGAACCATTGTTGCCGAGACCGATTCAAAGCCAACTGGATCCACATAATCATCTTCTTGCTGCCCAGTCCCGAGGTCGCAGCCAAACCCTTGCTTTCTTGTCGGCCCGTCCCAATTGCTCTTGATTGCAATCCTTGACTTTGCCCTCACCATGGTACAGCAGAGCAGTTTGAAGGTAAACATTCTTCACATGGTTGTGGCAGAAGGAAACCGTTTTTCTGTGTGTTGGACCATATAGTTGTGATCCTTCATGGGAGTTCCTTATCACTAGTCCACACGAGACTTTTGTCTGCACACGCGATGTCTTCTAGATGTTGCATAATTTGATATTTGAATTTAACCACCATATAGTCTTTTAGTGTGATCATTACTTTGGTAAGACATAAAGGATTATATAACAACTTATTTTTGTCCTTTTTAGAAAACATGGAGAGCACAAGGAAAAAAGTATGACTATCTTGATTCTGTCATAAAACCGTCATGGATGTATAGGGATGAAAAAAATCTTTTATAACATACATGTATCATCACAGACATGTCATTAGTTTAGTGCTCCAAACCTTGACAAACTTGTTGGCGGTAAATCATAAGTTGATTCCTCATCGAAGACACCTACCGCCTAGGAGTCTCCAACCTCCAATAGGAGCAAGAACAAAGGGGAAATGCTCAGAAGTTTCTCAAATCACAAATTGCTTTAGTCAAAAGAGAGAGGAGCAGATCTATGTTTGGGTGAACTCTCTCGCAAATCTCTCAAGAATCTCTAAAGAAATCTTTGATTTGGTGTGGGGAAAATGTGAGGGGGCCTTTCTCAAATTTAGGGTAACATATTTCAAAGTGGTCAAACCTTTACGAAGCGATGAAGGGGTATAGATAGGTGTAGAGACAACTATATGGTTGAGCTCGTACGGTTGGCAATCTGGCCCAATTCAACCCAGACAATGAGGTCGTTGGGGAGTGTACGACATCGAGCAAGAACTCAAGCCCAGGATCTTCCATCTGGTAGCCGCCGGTGCAGATCGAGAGCAACCGCGGTACCTACTATAGAGGGGAAGGTTGGGGTTTGGGCGGTGGACAGAGGCTGAGAGGTGTGACGAGGTTTCCATAATGGACCTGCTAACACCAGGGTCGCGCCTGGCAAGGTTGAGTGCACGGCGGCACACCATGGTCGGGCAAATGGCTCAGCTATCCCCTACCGTCATGTACACATTATCTGAAGGTAATAGCACCCCAGGTCCCTGTACTTGCATAGCATGTGATTGTGATGGTTTAGTCCTTGTATTTGCAAAAGTGGATTGGGCAGTCCTTAAACTTGCAGCACATGACCAAGTTTAGTCCTGGACCAATCACATGCAGCCAAGTGGACACCAAGTGGACGAGCTGGTCCGCGCGGCACATTTTGCACTTAGGCCCCTACCATTTCCTCTATCTACCTGCAGTGCCTCGTCTCTGTTGGAATATTCCAGCGCATATCCTTTTTTCAGAATGCATTACAGACTTTTTTTAGTAAGCGCCTTCAATGTTGGAGCAGTAAAAATTTTGGGTCTATTACCAGACATGTGTAATTCCTTAGGAAACAACTTGCCAACTTATGGGACAGAACTCCTTCCGCCCAGAGAGACGAACTGATTCATAGGAAGTCTCTAGAGCTGGATGAATACCTGTATAGAGAGGAAATCCTATGGTGTCAAAGATCAAGGGTTAGATGGCTTCGAGAGGGCGAACAGAATAGAAAATACTTCCAACAAAAGGCAACTTGGCGACAAAAGAAAAATAAGATAAGTAAGCTGCGCAGTACTGAAGGAAATTGGGTTGAAGGTGCAAATGAATTGGCGAGTATGACAACTGAATTTTTCCATGAGCTTTACACGACGGATAACAATCTAAACCCAGAAGCCTTACTCAACCTTTTTTAGGCCAAAGTGACTCCTGAGATGAATGATCAGCTATGCAGAGAGTTTACGGAGAAAGAAATTAGTGATGCATTATTCCAAATTGGGCCATTAAAAGCACCGGGTGTTGATGGTTTTCCCGCTCGTCTTTATCAGAGAAATTGGTCTTTTATGCGGGATGATGTTGTTGCTGCTGTGAAGGAATATTTTGTGAATGGAGTCATGCCTGAGGGCATAAATGACATGATCATCGTTCTCATTCCTAAAAGGTAACTCGCCTGAGTGCCTTAAAGATTTTCATCCAATAAGCCTCTGCAATGTCATTTACAAGGTGATCTCCAAGTGCCTTGTCAACCGGTTGCAGCCTTTCCTAGACGAGCTTGTGTCTGAAAGTCAAAGCGCGTTCATCCCGCGAAGGATGATAACTGACAATGCAAGCATTGCTTCCGAGTGTTTCTATAAGATCCAACAAAGCAAAGTCCCCCAAAACACTTACTATGCTTATAAGTTAGACCTAACCAAGGCTTATGATCGCGTCGAATGGAATTTTCTAGAAGGGGCTTTATCCA
Source organism: Triticum urartu (assembly GCF_003073215.2). Lineage (NCBI taxonomy): Eukaryota > Viridiplantae > Streptophyta > Magnoliopsida > Poales > Poaceae > Triticum > Triticum urartu. Next base: position 599,387,109 of record NC_053026.1, read on the forward strand.
AGTTTGGTTTTTGCAACAAATGGACTTCGTGGGTAATGACTTGTGTTCGATCAGTGAGATATGCAGTGAGGCTAAATGGGGAAATTCTGGAGTTCTTTTTGAAGGAAATATGCCCTAGAGGCAATAATAAAGTTGTTATTTATATTTTCTTATATCATGATAAATGTTTATTATTCATGTTAGAAATGTATTAACCGGAAAATCAGTACATGTGTGAATACATAGACCAACAGAGTGTCCCTAGTATGCCTCTACTAGACTAGCTCGTTAATCAAAGATGGTTAAGTTTCCTAACCATAGACATGTGTTGTCATTTGATGAACGGGGTCACATCATTAGAGAATGATGTGATGGACAAGACCCATCCGTTAGCTTAGCACTATGATCGTTTAGTTTATTGCTATTGCTTTCTCCATAACTTATACATGTACCTATGACTATGAGATTATGCAACTCCCGAATACCGGAGGAACACTTAGTGTGCTGTCAAATGTCACAACGTAACTGGGTGATTATAAAGATGCTCTACAGGTGTCTCCGATGGTGTTTGTTGAGTTGCATAGATCGAGAATAGGATTTTTCACTCCGATTGTCGAAGAGGTATCTCTGGGCCCTCTCGGTAATGCACATCACTATGAGCCCTGCAAGCAATGTGACTAATGAGTTAGTTACGAGATGATGCATTACGAAACGAGTAAAGAGACTTGCCGATGACGAGATTGAATTAGGTATGATGATACCAACGATCGAATCTCGGGCAAGTAACATACCGATGACAAAGGGAACAACGTATGTTGTTATGCGGTTTGACCGATAAAGATCTTCGTAGAATATGTAGGAACCAATATGAGCATCCAGGTTCCACTATTGGTTATTGACCAGAGATGAGTCTCGGTCATGTCTACATAGTTCTCGAACCCGTAGGGTCCGCACGCTTAACGTTCGATGATGATATGTATTGTGAGTTATGTGATTTGATGTATTGAAGGTTGTTCGGAGTCCCATATGTGATCACGGACATGACGAGGAGTCTCGAAATGGTCGAGACATGAAGATTGATATATTGGAAGGTTATGTTTGGACACCGGAAAGGTTTCAGATAGGTTCGGGCATTTTCCGGAGTACCTGGGGGTTACCGGAACCCCCCCGGGGGGTTAATGGGCCTTCATGGGCTTTATTGGAAGAGAGGAGGCGGCGGCCAAGAGGAGGGGCGCGCCCCCCAAGCCCAATCTAAATTGGGGAGGGGGACCGCCCCCCTGTCCTTCTTCCCCTCTTCCCTTTCCTTCCCCTCCTAGTTGGACTAGGAAAGGGGGGAATCCTACTCCTACTCCTAGTAGGAGTAGGATTCCCCCTTGGGGCGCGCCCTATGAGGCCGGCCGGCCCCCTCCTCCACTCCTTTATATATGGGGGAGGGGCACCCCATAGACACACAAGTTGATTTCTTAGCCGTGTGTGGTGCCCCCCTCCATAGATTTCTACCTCAGTCATATTGTCGTAGTGCTTAGGTGAAGCCCTGCGTCGGTAACTTCATCATCACCGTCAACACGCCGTCGTGTTGACGAAACTCTCCCTCGGCCTCGGCTGGATCTAGAGTTTGAGGGATGTCACCAAGCTGAACGTGTGCAGATCGCGGAGGTGCCGTGCGTTAGATACTTGATCGGTTGGATCGTGAAGACGTTCGACTACATCAACCGCGTTATTCAACGCTTCCGCTTTCGGTCTATGAGGGTACATATGTTGGAAATATGCCCTAGAGGCAATAATAAAATGGTTATTATTATATTTCTTTGTTCATGATAATTGTCTATTGTTCATGCTATAATTGTGTTATCCGGAAATCGTAATACATGTGTGAATACATAGACCACAACACGTCCCTAGTGAGCCTCTAGTTGACTAGCTCGTTGATCAAAGGATAGTCATGGTTTCCTGACTATGGACATTAGATGTCATTGATAACGGGATCACATCATTAGGAGAATGATGTGATGGACAAGACCCAATCCTAAGCTTAGCTCAAAGATCGTGTAGTTCGTTTGCTGTAGCTTTTCTGAATGTCAAGTATCATTTCCTTAGACCATGAGATTGTGCAACTCCCGGACCGGATACCGTAGGAGTGCCTTGGGTGTGCCTAACGTCACAACGTAACTGGGTGACTATAAAGGTACATTACAGGTATCTCCGAAAGTGTCTGTTGGGTTGGCACGAATCGAGACTGGGATTTGTCACTCCGTATGACGGAGAGGTATCTCTGGGCACACTCGGTAATGCATCATCATAATGAGCTTAATGTGATCAAGTGGTTGATCACGGGATCATGCATTACGGTACGAGTAAAGTGACTTGCCGGAAACGACACTGAACAAGGTATTGGGATACCGACGATCGAGTCTCGGGCAAGTAACGTACCGATTGACAAAGGGAATTGTATACAGATTGATTGAATCCTCGACATCGTGGTTCATCCGATGAGATCATCGTGGAGCATGTGGGAGCCAACATGGGTATCCAGATTCCGCTGTTGGTTATTGACCGGAGAGGCTTCTCGGTCATGTCTGCATGTCTCCCGAACCCGTAGGGTCTACACACTTAAGGTTCGGTGACGCTAGGGTTGTAGAGATATTAGCACATGGTAACCATAAAGTTGTTTGGAGTCCCGGATGAGATCCCGGACGTCACGAGGAGTTCCGGAATGGTCCGGAGGTAAAGATTTATATATAGAAAGTCCAGTTTCGGCCATCGGGAAGGTTTCGGGGGTCACCGGTATTGTACCGGGACCACCGGAAGGGTCCCGGGGGTCCACCGGATGGGGCCACCTATCCCGGAGGGCCCCATGGGCTGAAGTGGGAGGGGAACCAGCCCCTAGTGGGCTGGTGCGCCCCCCTTGGGCCTCCCCCTGCGCCTAGGGTTAGAAACCCTAGGGGTGGGGGGCGCCACCCTTGCCTTTGGGGGCAAGGCACCCCCTTGGCCGCCGCCCCCCCAGGAGATTGGATCTCCTAGGGCCGGCGCCCCCCTAGGATATTGGATCTCCTAGGGCCGGTGCCCCCCCTAGGCACCCTATATATAGTGGGGGGAGGGAGGGCTGCGCACCCAAGCCCCTGGCCTCTCCCTCTCCCTCCCGTGACACTCCTCCGTCTCCCAGCGCTTGGCGAAGCCCTGCCGAGATCACCGTTGCTTCCACCACCACGCCGTCGTGCTGCTGGATCTTCATCAACCTCTCCTTCCCCCTTGCTGGATCAAGAAGGAGGAGACGTCTCCCAAATGTACGTGTGTTGAACGCGGAGGTGCTGCCCGTCCGGCACTAGGTCATCGGTGATTTGAATCACGTCGGGTACGACTCCATCAACCCCGTTCTTTTGAACGCTTCCGCTCGTGATCTACAAGGGTATGTAGATGCACCCCTCTCTCCCTCGTTGCTAGATGACTCCATAGATTGATCTTGGTGATGCGTAGAAAATTTTAAAATTCTGCTACGATCCCCAACAGTGGCATCATGAGCTAGGTCTATGCGTAGTTACTATGCACGAGTAGAACACAAAGTAGTTGTGGGTGTCGATATTGTCAATTTGCTTGCCGTTACTAGTCTTATCTTGATTCCGCGGCATCGTGGGATGAAGCGGCCCGGACCAACCTTACACGTACACTTACGTGAGACCGGTTCCACCGACTGACATGCACTAGTTGCATAAGGTGGCTGGCGGGTGTCTGTCTCTCCCACTTTAGTCGGATCGGATTCGATGAACAGGGTCCTTATGAAGGGTAAATAGAAATTGGCAATTCATGTTGTGGTTTTGGCGTAGGTAAGAAACGTTCTTGCTAGAAACCTATAGCAGCCACATAAAAACTTGCAACAACAATTAGAGGACGTCTAACTTGTTTTTGCAGCAAGTGTTTTGTGATGTGATGTGGCCAAAGGTTGTGATGAATGATGAATGATATATGTGATGTATGAGATTGATCATGTTCTTGTAATAGGAATCATGACTTGCATGTCGATAAGTATCACAACCGGCAGGAGCCATAGGAGTTGTCTTTATTTATTTATGACCTGCGTGTCAACATAAACGTCATGTAATTACTTTACTTTATTGCTAAAGCGTTAGCCATAGTAGTAGAAGTAATAGATGATGAGACAACTTCAAGAAGACACAATGATGGAGATCATGGTGTCATGCCGGTGACAACGATGATCATGGAGCCCCGAAGATGGAGATCAAAGGAGCAAATGATATTGGCCATATCATGTCACTATTTGATTGCATGTGATGTTTATCATGTTTTACATCTTATTTGCTTAGAACGACGGTAGCTTAAATAAGATGATCCCTCGTAATAATTTCAAGAAAGTGTTCCCCCTAACTGTGCACCGTTGCGAAGGTTCGTTGTTTTCGAAGCACCACGTGATGATCGGATGTGATAGATTCTAACATTCGAATACAACGGGTGTAAGACAGATTTACACACGCAATACACTTAGGTTGACTTGACGAGCCTAGCATGTACAGACATGGCCTCGGAACACATAAGACCGAAAGGTCGAGCATGAGTCGTATAGAATATACGATCAACATGAAGATGTTCACCGATGTTGACTAGTCCATCTCACGTGATGATCAGACACGACCTAGTTAGCTCGGATCTGGAGGGATGTCTATCTGAGTGGGAGTCATTGAATAATTTGATTAGATGAACTTAATTATCATGAACTTTTACAATATGTCTTGTAGATCAAATGGCCCATGTTGTCCTCAACTTCAATGCGTTCCTAGAGAAAACCAAGCTGAAAGACGATGGCATCAACTATACGGACTGGGTCCGGAACCTGAGGATCATCCTCATAGCTGCCAAGAAAGATTATGTCCTAGAAGCACCGCTAGGTTATGCACCCGTCCCACAGAACCAAGACGTTATGAACACTTGGCAGACACGTGCTGATGATTACTCTCTCGTTCAGTGCGGCATGCTTTACAGCTTAGAACCGGGGCTCCAAAAGCGTTTTGAGAGACATAGAGCATATGAGATATTCGAAGAGCTGAAAATGGTTTTTCAAGCTCATGCCCGGGTCGAGAGATATGAAGTCTCCGACAAGTTCTTCAGCTGTAAGATGGAGGAAAATATTTTTGTCAGTGAGCACATACTCAAAATGTCTGGGTTGCATAACCGCTTGACTCAGCTGGGAGTTAATCTCCCGGATGACGCGGTCATTGACAGAATCCTTTAGTCGCTTCCACCGAGCTACAAGAGCTTTGTGATGAACTTCAATATGTAGGGGATGGAAAAGACCATTCCTGAAGTATTTTCAATGCTGAAATCTGCAGAGGTAGAAGTCAAAAAGGAACATCAAGTGTTGATGGTGAATAAAACCACTAAGTTCAAGAAAAGCAAGGGTAAGAAGAACTTCAAGAAGGACGGCAAGGGAGTTGCCGCGCCCGGTAAGCAAGCTGCCGGGAAGAAGCCAAAGAATGGACACAAGCCCGAGACTGAGTGCTTTTATTGCAAGGGAAGTGGTCACTGGAAGCGGAACTGCCCCAAATACTTAGCGGACAAGAAGGCCGGCATCACGAAAGGTATATGTGATATACATGTAATTGATGTGTACCTTACCAGTACTCGTAGTAGCTCCTGGGTATTTGATACCGGTGCGGTTGCTCACATTTGTAACTCAAAGCAGGAGCTGCGGAATAAGCGGAGACTGGCGAAGGACGAGGTGACGATGCGCGTCGGGAATGGTTCCAAGGTCGATGTGATCGCCGACGGCATGCTACTTCTACATTTACCCACGGGATTAGTTTTAAACCTCAATAATTGTTATTTAGTGCCAGCTTTGAGCATGAACATTGTATCAGGATCTTGTTTAATACGAGATGGCTACTCATTTAAATCCAAGAATAATGGTTGTTCTATTTATATGAGAGATATGTTTTATGGTCATGCTCCGATGGTGAATGGTTTATTCTTGATGAATCTTGAGCGTAATGCTACACATATTCATAGTGTGAATACCAAAAGATGTAAGGTTGATAATGATAGTCCCACATACCTGTGGCACTGCCGCCTTGGTCACATAGGTGTCAAACGCATGAAGAAGCTCCATGCAGATGGACTTTTAGAGTCTCTTGATTACGAATCATTTGACATGTGCGAACCATGCCTCATGGGTAAAATGACCAAGACTCCGTTCTCAGGAAAAATGGAGCGAGCAACCAACTTATTGGAAATCATACATACTGATGTTGAAGGAAATATGCCCTAGAGGCAATAATAATGTTATTATTTTATTTCCTTATATCATGATAAATGTTTATTATTCATGCTAGAATTGTATTATCCGGAAACATAATACTTGTGTGAATACATAGACAAACTAAACGTCACTAGTATGCCTCTACTTGACTAGCTCGTTAATCAAAGATGGTTATGTTTCCTAACCATAGACATGTGTTGTCATTTGATTAACGGGATCACATTATTAGGAGAATGATGTGATTGACATGACCCATTCCATTAGCTTAGCACCCGATCGTTTAGTATGTTGCTATTGCTTTCTTCATGACTTATACATGTTCCTATGACTATGAGATTATGCAACTCCCGTTTGCCGGAGGAACACTTTGTGTGCTACCAAACGTCACAACGTAACTGGGTGATTATATAGGAGCTCTACAGGTGTCTCCAAAGGTAAATGTTGGGTTGGGTATTTCGAGATTAGGATTTGTCACTCCGATTGTCGGAGAGGTATCTCTGGGCCCTCTCGGTAATGCACATCACATAAGCCTTGCAAGCATTGCAACTAATGAGTTAGTTGCGAGATGATGTATTACGAAACGACTAAAGAGACTTGCCGGTAACGAGATTGAACTAGGTATTGAGATACCAACGATCGAATCTCGGGCAAGTAACATACCGATGACAAAGGGAACAAACGTATGTTGTTATGCGGTCTGACCGATAAAGATCTTCGTAGATTATGTAGGAGCCAATATGAGCATCTAGGTTCCGCTATTGGTTATTGACCGGAGACATGTCTCGGTCATGTCTACATTGTTCTCGAACCCGTAGGGTCCGCACGCTTAAGGTTTCGATGACAGTATATGAGTTTATGAGTTTTTGATGTACCGAAGTTAGTTCGGAGTCCCAGATGTGATCACGGACATGACGAGGAGTCTAGAAATGGTCGAGACATACAGATTGATATATTGGACGGCTATATTCGGACACCGGAAGTGTTCCGGGTGATTTCGGAGAAAACTGGAGAGTCGGAGGGTTACCGGAACCCCCTCGGGAGAAGTAATGGGCCATATGGGCCTTAGTGGAGAGAGAGAGGGGCAGCTAGGGTGGGTCGCGTGCCTCCTCCCCCTGGTCCGAATTGGACTAGGAGAGGGGGGCGGCGCCCCCCTTTCCTTCTCCCTCCCCACTTCCTTCCCCCTCCTAGTAGGAGTCCTACTCCTACTAGGAGGAGGACTCCTCCTTGGCGCGCCTATAGGGCCGGCCGGCCTCCTCCCCTTGCTCCTTTATATACGGGGGTAGGGGGTACCCCTAGACACACAAGTTGATCCACGTGATCGTTTTCTTAGCTGTGTGCGGTGCCCCTTCCACCATAATCCTCGATAATATTGTAGTGGTGCTTAGGCGAAGCCCTGCGACAGTTGAACATCAAGATCGTCACCACGCCGTCGTGCTGACGGAACTCTTCCCCGACACTTTGCTGGATCGGAGTCCGGGGATCATCATCGAGCTGAACGTGTGCTAGAACTCGGAGGTGTCGTACGTTCGGTGCTTGGATCGGGAAGACGTGTGACTACTTCCTCTACGTTGTGTCAACACTTCCGTTGCCGGTCTACGAGGGTACGCAGACAACACTCTCCCCTCTCGTTGCTATGCATCACCATGATCTTGTGTGTGCGTAGGAATTTTTTTGAAATTACTACGTTCCCCAACAGTGGTATCCGAGCCAGGTTTTATGTGTTGATGTTATATGCACGAGTAGAACACAAGTGAGTTGTGGGCGATATAAGTCATACTGCTTACCAGCATATCATACTTTGGTTCGGCGGTATTGTTGGACGAAGCGGCCCGGACCGACATTACGCGTACGCTTACGCGAGACCGGTTCTCCCGACGTGCTTTGCACAAAGGTGGCTAGCGGGTGTCAGTTTCTCCAACTTTAGTTGAACCGAGTGTGGCTACGCCCGGTCCTTGTGAAGGTTAAAACAACACCAACTTGACAAACTATCGTTGTGGTTTTGATGCGCAGGTAAGATTGGTTCTTGCTTAAAAGCCCGTAGCAGCCACATAAAACTTGCAACAACAAAGTAGAGGACGTCTAACTTGTTTTTGCAGGGCATGTTGTGATGTGATATGGTCAAGACATGATGCTAAATTTTTATTGTATGAGATGATCATGTTTTGTAACCAAGTTATCGGCAACTGGCAGGAGCCATATGGTTGTCGCTTTATTGTATGCAATGCAATTGTGCTGTAATGCTTTACTTTATCACTAAGCGGTAGCGATAGTCGTGGAAGCATAAGATTGGCGAGACGACAACGATGCTACGATGATGATCAAGGTGTCGCGCCGGTGATGATGGTGATCACGACGGTGCTTCGAAGATGGAGATCATAAGCACAAGATGATGATGGCCATATCATATCACTTATATTGATTGCATGTGATGTTTATCTTTTATGCATCTTATCTTGCTTTGTTTGACGGTAGCATTTTAAGATGATCTCTCACTAATTATCAAGAAGTGTTCTCCCTGAGCATGCACCATTGCGAAAGTTCTTCGTGCTGAGACACCACGTGATGATCGGGTGTGATAGGCTCTACATTCAAATACAACGGGTGCAAAACAGTTGCACACCCGGAATACTCAGGTTATACTTGATGAGCCAAGCATATACAGATATGGCCTCGGAACACGGAGACCGAAAGGTCGAGCGTGAATTATATAGTAGATATGATCAACATAGTGATGTTCACCAATGAAACTACTCCATCTCACGTGATGATCGGACATGGTTTAGTTGATTTGGATCACGTAATCACTTAGAGGATTAGAGGGATGTCTATCTAAGTGGGAGTTCTTTAGTAATATGATTAATTGAACCTAAATTTATCATGAACTTAGTACCTGATAGTATCTTGCTTGTTTATGTTTGATTGTAGATAGATGGCCCGAGCTGTTGTTCCGTTGAATTTTAATGCGTTCCTTGAGAAAGCAAAGTTGAAAGATGGTGGTAGCAATTACACGGACTGGGTCCGTAACTTGAGGATTATCCTCATTGCTGCACAGAAGAATTACGTCCTAGAAGCACTGCTGGTTGCCAGGCCTGCTGCTGGAGCAACACCAGATGTTATGAACGTCTGGCAGAGCAAAGCTGATGACTACTTGATAGTTCAGTGTGCCATGCTTTACGGCTTAGAATCGGGACTTCAATGATGTTTTGAACGTCATGGAGCATATGAGATGTTCCAGGAGTTGAAGTTAATATTTCAAGCAAATGCCCGGATTGAGAGATATGAAGTCTCCAATAAGTTCTATAGCTGCAAGATGGAGGAGAACAGTTCTGTCAGCGAGCATATACTCAAAATGTCTGGGTATAATAATCACCTGATTCAATTGGGAGTTAATCTTCTAGATGATTGCGTCATTGACAGAATTCTCCAATCACTGCCACCAAGCTACAAGAGCTTCGTGATGAACTATAATATGCAAGGGATGAATAACACTATTCCCGAGCTCTTCGCAATGCTGAAAGCTGCGGAGGTAGAAATCAAGAAGGAGCATCAAGTGTTGATGGTCAACAAGACCACTAGTTTCAAGAAAAAGGGCAAAGGAAAGAAGAAGGGGAACTTCAAAAGAACAGCGAGCAAGTTGCTACTCAAGAGAAGAAACCCAAACCTGGACCTAAGCCTGAAACTGAGTGCTTCTACTGCAAGCAGACTGGTCACTGGAAGCGGAACTGCCCAAGTATTTGGCGGATAAGAAGGATGGCAAGGTGAACAAAGGTATATGTGATATACATGTTATTGATGTGTACCTTACTAATGCTCGCAGTAGCACCTGGGTATTTGATACTGGTTCTGTTGCTAACATTTGCAACTCGAAACAGGGACTACGGATTAAGCGAAGATTGGCTAAGGACGAGGTGACGATGCGCGTGGGAAATGGTTCCAAAGTTGATGTAATCGCGGTCGGCACGCTACCTCTACATCTACCTGCGGGATTAGTATTAGACCTAAATAATTGTTATTTGGTGCCAGTGTTAAGCATGAACATTATATCTGGATCTTGTTTAATGCGAGACGGTTATTCATTTAAATCAGAGAATAATGGTTGTTCTATTTATATGAGTAATATCTTTTATGGTCATGCACCCTTAAAGAGTGGTCTATTCTTATTAAATCTTGATAGTAGTGACACACATATTCATAATGTTGAAGCCAAAAGATGCAGAGTTGATAATGATAGTGCAACTTATTTGTGGCACTGCCGTTTGGGTCATATCGGTGTAAAGCGCATGAAGAAACTCCATGCTGATGGACTTTTGGAATCACTTGATTATTAATCGCTTGGTACTTGCGAACCGTGCCTTATGGGTAAGATGACAAAAACACCGTTCTCCGGTACTATGGAGAGAGCAACAGATTTGTTGGAAATCATACATACAGATGTATGTGGTCCGATGAATGGTGAGGCTCGTGGCGGATATCGTTATTTTCTCACCTTCACAGATGACTTAAGCAGATATGGGTATATCTACTTAATGAAACATAAGTCTGAAACATTTGAAAAGTTCAAAGAATTTCAGAGTGAAGTTGAAAATCGTCGTAACAAGAAAATAAAATTCCTATGATCTGATCGTGGAGGAGAATATTTGAGTTACGAGTTTGGTGTACATTTGAAACAATGCGGAATAGTTTCGCAACTCACGCCACCCGAAACACCACAGCGTAATGGTGTGTCCGAACGTCGTAATCGTACTTTACTTGATATGGTGCGATCTATGATGTCTCTTACTGATTTACCGCTATCATTTTGGAGTTATGCTCTAGAGACGGCCGCATTCACGTTAAATAGGGCACCATCAAAATCCGTTGAGACAACGCCTTATGAACTGTGGTTTGGCAAGAAACCAAAGTTGTTGTTTCTGAAAATTTGGGGTTGCGATTCTTATGTGAAAAAGCTTCAACCTGATAAGCTCGAACCCAAATCGGAGAAATGTGTCTTCATCGGATATCCAAAGGAAACTATTGGATACACCTTCTATCACAGATCCGAAGGCAAGACTTTTGTTGCTAAATTCGGAAACTTTCTAAGAGAAGGAGTTTCTCTCGAAAGAAGTGAGTGGGAGGAAAGTAGAACTTGACGAGGTAACTGTACCTGCTCCCTTATTGGAAAGTAGTACATCACAGAAACCAGTTTCTGTGACACCTACACCAATTAGTGAGGAAGCTAATGATGATGATCATGAAACTTCAGAACAAGATACTACTAAACCTCGTAGATCAACCAGAGTAAGATCCGCACCAGAGTGGTATGGTAATCCTGTTCTAGAAGTCATGCTACTAGATCATGATGAACCTACGAACTATGGAGAAGCGATGGTGAGCCCAGATTCCGCAAAATGGCTTGAAGCCATGAAATCTGAGATGGGGTCCATGTATGAGAACAAAGTGTGGACTTTGGTTGACTTGCCCAATGATCGACAAGCAATTGAGAATAAATGGATCTTCAAGAAGAAGACTGACGCTGACGGTAATGTTACTGTCTACAAAGCTCGACTTGTCACAAAAGGTTTCTGACAAGTTCAAGGAATTGACTACGATGAGACCTTCTCACCCGTAGCGATGCTTAAGTCTGTCCGAATCATGTTAGCAATTGCCGCATTTTATGATTATGAAATTTGGCAGATGGATGTCAAAACTGCATTCCTGAATGGATTTCTGGAAGAAGAGTTGTATATGATGCAGCCAGAAGGTTTTGTTGATCCAAAGGGAGCTAACAAAGTGTGGAAGCTCCAGCGATCCATTTATGGACTGGTGCAAGCCTCTCGGAGTTGGAATAAACGCTTTGATAGTGTGATCAAAGCATTTGGTTTTCTACAGACTTTTGGAGAAGCCTGTATTTACAAGAAAGTGAGTGGGAGCTCTGTAGCATTTCTGATATTATATGTAGATGACATATTACTAATCGGAAATGATATAGAATTTCTGTATAGCATAAAGGGATACTTGAATAAGAGTTTTTCAATGAAATACCTCGGTGAAGCTGCTTACATATTGGGCATTAAGATCTATAGAGATAGATCAAAACGCTTAATTGGACTTTCACAAAGCACATACCTTGACAAAATTTTGAAGAAGTTCAAAATGGATCAAGCAAAGAAAGGATTCTTGCCTGTGTTACAAGGTGTGAAATTGAGTAAGACTCAATGCCCGACCAATGCAGAAGATAGAGAGAAAATGAAAGATGTTCCCTATGCTTTAGCCATAGGATCTATCATGTATGCAATGCTGTGTACCAGACCTGATGTGTGTCTTGCTATAAGTCTAGCAGGGAGGTACCAAAGTAATCCAGGAGTGGATCACTGGACAGCGGTTAAGAATATCCTGAAATACCTAAAAAGGACTAAGAATATGTGTCTCATATATGGAGGTGACAAAGAGCTCATCGTAAATGGTTACGTTGATGCAAGCTTTGACATTGATCCGGACGATTCTAAATCGCAAACCGGATACGTGTTTACATTAAACGGTGGAGCTGTCAGTTGGTGCAGTTCTAAACAAAGCGTTGTGGCGGGATCTACATGTGAAGCGGAGTACATAGCTGCTTCGGAAGTAGCAAACGAAGGAGTCTCGATGAAGGAGTTCATATCCGATCTAGGTGTCATACCTAGTGCATCGGGTCCAATGAAAATCTTTTGTGACAATACTGGTGCAATTGCCTTGGCAAAGGAATCCAGATTTCACAAGAGAACCAAGCACATCAAGAGACGCTTCAATTCCATCCGGGATCTAGTCCAGGTGGGAGACATAGAGATTTGCAAGATACATATGGATCTGAATGTTGCAGACCCGTTGACTAAGCCTCTTCCACGAGCAAAACATGATCAGCACCAAAGCTCCATGGGTGTTAGAATCATTACTATGTAATCTAGATTATTGACTCTAGTGCAAGTGGGAGACTGAAGGAAATATGCCCTAGAGGCAATAATAATGTTATTATTTTATTTCCTTATATCATGATAAATGTTTATTATTCATGCTAGAATTGTATTATCCGGAAACATAATACTTGTGTGAATACATAGACAAACTAAACTTCACTAGTATGCCTCTACTTGACTAGCTCGTTAATCAAAGATGGTTATGTTTCCTAACCATAGACATGTGTTGTCATTTGATTAACGGGATCACATTATTAGGAGAATGATGTGATTGACATGACCCATTCCATTAGCTTAGCACCTGATCGTTTAGTATGTTGCTATTGCTTTCTTCATGACTTATACATGTTCCTATGACTATGAGATTATGCAAATCCCGTTTGCCGGAGGAACACTTTGTGTGCTACCAAACGTCACAACGTAACTGGGTGATTATAAAGGAGCTCTACAGGTGTCTCCAAAGGTAAATGTTGGGTTGGCGTATTTCGAGATTGGGATTTGTCACTCCGATTGTCGGAGAGGTATCTCTGGGCCCTCTCGGTAATGCACATCACATAAGCCTTGCAAGCATTGCAACTAATGAGTTAGTTGCGAGATGATGTATTATGAAACGAGTAAAGAGACTTGCCGGTAACGAGATTGAACTAGGTATTGAGATACCGATGATCGAATCTCGGGCAAGTAACATACCGATGACAAAGGGAACAAACGTATGTTGTTATGCGGTCTGACTGATAAAGATCTTCGTAGAATATGTAGGAGCCAATATGAGCATCCAGGTTCCGCTATTGGTTATTGACCGGAGACATGTCTCGGTCATGTCTACATTGTTCTCGAACCCGTAGGGTCCGCACGCTTAAGGTTTCGATGACAGTTTTATGAGTTTATGAGTTTTTGATGTACCGAAGTTAGTTCGGAGTCCCGGATGTGATCACGGACATGACGAGGAGTCTCGAAATGGTCGAGACATAAAGATTGATATATTGGACGGTTATATTCGGACACTGGAAGTGTTCCGGGTGATTTCAGAGAAAACCGGAGAGCCGGAGGGTTACCGGAACCCCCCGAGAGAAGTAATGGGCCATATGGGCCTTAGTGGAGAGAGAGAGGGGCAGCCAGGGTGGGCCGCGCGCCTCCTCCCGCCTGGTCCGAATTGGACTAGGAGAGGGGGGGCAGCGCCCCCCTTTCCTTCTCCCTCCCCACTTCCTTCCCCAAGGAGGAGTCCTCCTCCTAGTAGGAGTAGGACTCCTACTAGGAGGAGGACTCCTCCTTGGCGCGCCTATAGGGCCGGCCGGCCTCCTCCCCTTGCTCCTTTATATACGGGGGCAGGGGCACCCCTAGACACACAAGTTGATCCACATGATTGTTTTCTTAGCCGTGTGCGGTGCCCCCTTCCACCATAATCCTCGATAATATTGTAGTGGTGCTTAGGCGAAGCCCTGCGACAGTTGAACATCAAGATCGTCACCACGCCGTCATGCTGACGAAACTCTTCCCCGACACTTTGCTGGATAGGAGTCCGGGGATCGTCATCGAGCTGAACGTGTGCTAGAACTCGGAGGTGCCGTACGTTCGGTGCTTGGATCGGTTGGATCGCGAAGACGTACGACTACTTCCTCTACGTTGTGTCAACACTTCCATTGCCGGTCTATGAGGGTACGTAGACAACACTCTCCCCTCTCGTTGCTATGCATCACCATGATCTTGTGTGTGCGTAGGAAATTTTTTGAAATTACTACGTTCTCCCAACACATTCTCCCGTTGAAGCCGGATAGACTTTGCATTGAGATGGGGCGCAACAGTGTCCGCTTAACGATGTCGTATATGGAGGTGGCAACCCCAACGGCTCCGGGGAGGCAGGATGACGTGAACCATTCCTGTTTGCTCATGATAGATACTTGTTTTTCAGGGGCAATCTTAGCGATGCGGCTGAAACGGTATCAATCTATTGAACCAATTGATGCGTACAGGGCGGCTTATCGGAAAGTTTTAGCTTCTTCAGTAAAGGTTGTCCTACATCCATGCGATGATTGGTGTAGCTGTCCTTGCAAGTCAAATTCTTATGAAGTTTATTTTGACATGCAGATGTGGTTACTAGAGTACTGATGTCTACTACACAACCTTCTTCTTGTAGATTCGTGTTGGGCCTCCAAGTGCAGAGGTTTGTAGGACAGTAGCAAATTTCCCTCAAGTGGATGACCTAAGGTTTATCAATCCGTGGGAGGCGTAGGATGAAGATGGTCTCTCTCAAACAACCCTGCAACCAAATAACAAAGAGTCTCTTGTGTCCCCAACACACCCAATACAATGGTAAATTGTATAGGTGCACTAGTTCGGCGAAGAGATGGTGATACAAGTGCATATGGATAGTAGATAAGGTTTTTGTAATCTGAAAATATAAAAACAGCAAGGTAACTAATGATAAAAGTGAGCATAAACGGTATTGCAATGCTAGGAAACAAGGCCTAGGGTTCATACTTTCACTAGTGCAAGTCCTCTCAACAATAATAACATAATTGGATCATATAACTATCCCTCAACATGCAACAAAGAGTCACTCCAAAGTCACTAATAGCAGAACAAACGAAGAGATTATTGTAGGGTACGAAACCACCTCAAAGTTATTCTTTCTGATCGATCTATTCAAGAGTTCGTACTAGAATAACACCTTAAGACACAAATCAACCAAAACCCTAATGTCACCTAGATACTCCAATGTCACCTCAAGTATCCGTGGGTATGATTATACGATATGCATCACACAATCTCAGATTCATCTATTCAACCAACACAAAGAACTTCAAAGAGTGCCCCAAAGTTTCTACCGGAGAGTCAAGACAAAACGTGTGCCAACCCCTATGCATACAGTGTCACGGAACGCAAGTTGATCACCAAAACATACATCAAGTGTTCTCAAATCCTTAAGACTCAATCCGATAAGATAACTTCAAAGGGAAAACTCAATCCATTACAAGAGAGTAGAGGGGGAGAAACATCATAAGATCCAACTATAATAGCAAAGCTCGCGATACATCAAGATCGTGCACCTCAAGAACAGAGAGAGAGAGAGATCAAACACATAGCTACTGGTACATACCCTCAGCCCCGAGGGTGAACTACTCCCTCCTCGTCATGGAGAGCCCGGGATGATGAAGATGGCCACCGGAGAGGGATTCCCCCCTCCGGCAGGGTGCCGGAACGGGTCTAGATTGGTTTTTCGGTGGCTACGGAGGCTTCTGGCGGGAACTCCCGATCTATTCTGTTCTCTGATGTTTTTAGGGTATATGGACATATATAGGCGAAAGAAGTCGGTCAGGGGAGCCACGAGGGGCCCACGAGGGTGGGGGCGGCGCCCAGGGGGTAGGGCGCGCCTCCCTGCCTCATGGCTTCCTCGAAGCTTCCCTGACGTCTACTCCAAGTCTCCTGGATTGCTTCCGTTCCAAAAATAACTCTCCTGAAGGTTTCATTCCGTTTGGACTCCGTTTGATATTCCTTTTCTTCGAAACACTGAAATAGGCAAGAAAACAACATTTGGGCTGGGCCTCCGGTTAATAGGTTAGTCCCAAAAATAATATAAAAGTGTATAATAAAGCCCATACATCCAAAACAGATAATATAATAGCATGGAACAATCAAAAATTATAGATATGTTGGAGACGTATCAAGCATCCCCAAGCTTAATTCCTGCTCGTCCTCGAGTAGGTAAATGATAAAAACAGAATTTTTGATGTGGAATGCTTCCTAACATATTTCTCAATGTAATTTTTTTATTGTGGCATGAATCAGATCCGAAAGATTCAAGACAAGTTTAATATTGACATAAATAATAATACTTCAAGCATACTAACTAAGCAATTATGTCTTCTCAAAATAACACAACAAAGCTTTAGAATTCCCATGGATATAATTGTAACAATACGCCCAACGGGGTACAGGATGATTGAAAGCCAAGCGATTGGTCTGACCACAAACCTGGCAACTTCTGTGGCATTGTGGACTGCAACATTCTTGGGTGTGATTTCTGTAAGAAGTAGAACGGCGACAGTCATGACGCCTGTTGCTGCACTGACACCTGCTTCACCGAACATTGCTGTGGCCGCCTCGGTGACGATTGCCGTTGCGCCAATGTTAACCACAGTTGTGCCGATGAGTATGGTTGTGAGGAAGCGAGTGACATCATTTCGGAGCATTTTGAAGACGCCGTTCTCGGGTTCCTTATCGGCCAGCTCACGGACCTTCCAGGGCCAGAGCGTGGTGATGGAGGTCTCGGCCATGGAGAAGAAGGCGGAGAGGCCGAGTAATAGGGCGAGAATAAGGCCCTGCTCCCTGAGCAGCTGCAGAACCTGCAGCACCGTGGGCCAACTCCCTCGCAGTCGCAGCGCCACCCAGCCGACCACATCGGCCGCCTCCACCGCCGTGGACGCCCCCGCGCCTGCTCCCGCCGCAGCGGCCCCCGCGGCAAGCGCCCGATGGCACCACACCGCCGCCAGCGCGCTGCAGATAAGCGCCACCGCAACCCTCCTCGCAGCCGCCAGCCGGCCGCCCGATTCATCCTCAGCCTCCGCCGCCAGGGGAGGAGAAGCCGCCGGCCGGCCCGATTCATCCGCAGCCTCCACCCCCAGCGAAGGAGCAGCCGTCACCCGGAGGGAAGCGGGCGTGGGGACGAGCAGGGAGCGCCTGGCGACGCCGCGGAGCCACGGGTGGCAGGGGGAGGGGGAGGCGGAGCGGTACGGGGGCTTGGTGGGGGCGCGGGGCGACTGGATCTGGAGCCGCGGGAGCCTGCTGCCGGCGAGGAGCAGCGAGGCCGTGGAGGGGAATGGGGTGGAAGGGGTCGACATGGCGCCGGCCGGCGGCGGAATTGTGAGGTGGATTGGACGGGCGGGGGCGGAGGGTGGTTGCGTGAGGGGACGAAGCGGGGATGATGCCATCGAGCCGGAGGTGCGGGGGTGGGGCCGGCGGCCGGTGCGCAACAAACCTGGCCACGTGGGCATGGGCCGGCGCGGCATGGACGTGTCGGACATTTGTAAATGGGCTCCGCCGTGACGGCCCGAAGGCCCGGCCATGGGGATCGGCCCGGCACAACACAGCTGCGGGCCGGCCCATGTTGCTTTTCAGCTTTGTGGGCCATTTAAGCCATCCGAGCCTTTTATTTTTATTTTTATTCTGAAAATTCTAAATTAAGAGGAAAATGTTGAAAAATCTAAAATAATTAAGAAAAATACAAAAAAATCTCAAAAGAGACAAAGTGTCATATGGAATAAGTATTTAGCTTTATTAGTAGATGTCTCATTAAAACATTCTAGGTAAGACTCCCCTTGAAGCAGAGTACAAAGCTTGCTCAAAATTACAAAAAGAAAATAAAATTACAAAGATTACAACTGATCTTCTAGTTGTTCATTGTCTAGCTAAAGATTTTAGAACATGGATGTAGATCTGTGCTATATGTGGTGTGTTGGGCTCTTCGTCTGGCTAGTTTCCCATCTTTCATGGTCATTAGTGTCCTAACCATATTAATTGTGAGATTGGTTCCTCTCGCGCTGAGTATTATTCCAATTAGAATGAAAGCAGACTCCAATGATACCATTGAGACGAATAAACTTAACACATCTTGTGCTAATATGTCAATCACTAGATATGTAAGCTTGTGGTCATGCCACCACTGCAAATGTTGAAGTCATCATCATTTTTTTTACAGGGAAAAGAGAGCTTTATATATTACTTTGTACCCAGAGTACTGTCTTTCAAGATTACATCAGTTATACTATAAGGCACCCTGCCCATCACAAAAAAACTGCCATTAGCTCTACCATAAGCAGCAAGTTTATGAGCAGCCTCGTTGCTCTCTCTTCCAATCTTTGTTATTCTCCAAGATGGAGAATTCTTCAGCAAGTCCAACGAATCGTTGTAAGTAGCCCACCATCTTGGCAGGATCACAGAATTTGCATTGAGGGCCTCAATCACAGCTGCGTAGTCTGTCTCGAACATCGTCGGACCAATATATACTTTTTTCCAGAGCTCGCATGCCTAAAAGCATCGCCTGCCCTTCAGCCTCTTCAGCATCACTGCAATCAGGAAGGGTCCAACCCGCACTAAACAAAATCTTGCCATTGCTATTTATTGCAATGATTTCCGCCGCAGCCAAACCCGTACCAACAATAAAAGATGCATCAGAATTTACCTTCATAGAGCCAACAAGGGCCCTAGTCCAAGCATTGGATGCATGAGCACTAAACTCTTGTTTCGCTCTAGGCATTTCAACCATAGGACTCTTGCCCTTTAAGTCATCCGTTGAATTAATGCCTCCCATAAGATAGTTCCAGTAATTAGACAAGAAGATGACAGATTCGGCGATGGAGACAGTACCTTCATGATGCACAATGCCATCGCGTAAATACCAGGCTCTCCATAACAACAACAAAATCTTATCTCTGGAGGTGCTGTCACATTGGCTAAGTAACATCAACATCCAATCGGGACCGGAGCAAGCGAAACAATCTTCTTTCAGCAAAGACCATACCCCCCTCATTGCTTCTCTGAGAGCTCTAGCTTTAGTGCAGCGAACAGTAGCATGGTGTGCATCCTCAAGCTCCCTACCACAAATATTGCAAATGCTATCATGTTCCAAAGTCCTCTTCAATTTGTTTTCTTTTGTTGGTAAGGAATCAGTAGCGGCTCTCCACGCAAATATTCTGACCCTGTGGGGAATGTGTGCTTTCCAAATGAGGTTCCAAAGAGACTCTCTTCCATTGCCGTGGCTATGTGATGTTTCTTCCTAGCTTGTCCCATTTTTTAGGTTCAGCCCCAGTTTGTAAGCGCTCCTCACCGTAAAGCAACCATTCTTTTCATAATTCCAAGCCAGCAAGTCATCAACAGGTCTTGAAGGTATTTTAATTTTGCATATCTCAATAGCATCAAAATCATGGAATAGACAATGAACCAAAGGCCTATTCCATACATTTGTGTTTGGCATAATCAATTGGTTCACCCAATGAATTCTGCTTCTGCTTTTAAGGGACAGGACCGACATCCCCTCTTGGCGAGGGATCCAATTATCTCTAAGAATCTTGTCGGATTTCGGGTTCCGGCAGACCCTTGAGGTTCGAACACTGGGGTGCGCGCAGAGATTTTGCCTCCTACCTACCTGCACCCCTCCGCCTCGCTAAGATCTAAGCTAAGGAAAGAACAACACAAGAGACACAGGGTTTATACTGGTTCGGGCCACCGTTGTGGTGTAATACCCTACTTTAGTGTGTGGTGTGGTGGATTGCCTCTTGGGCTGATGGTGATGAACAATACAAGGAAGAACGGCCTCGCGAGGGTCTGTTCTTTGCTGGGGGGGACGAACTGCTAGGAGGAGTTTAGTCACCCTTCTCTCTCTCTGATTTCGATCCGATCCTTGATCCTCGATCTCTGTCTCTAACCTTCCTTTTACCTCGAACCCGAACCCCCGAACCTTGTGGGTGGTTGGTCCTATTTATAGGCAATGGCCCTGGGCCTCTTCCCAAATATTGAGCGGGAAGGGCGCCAACAATTGGCCATTTTGAAGGGGAACATCTAGTACACTTATCCTGACTAAAGTTGGTCCTCGCCTGCATAAAGCTCTGGTGGTGACGCCGTCTTGGGCTCCACGATGACCTCCGTCTTGCGGTCCTCCTGGTCTTGGTCTTGTTGCACCGAAACGGCAACCTTTGCCTGATGCCTCGGTACTCCGCGGCTGCGCTTGTCCCCTTTGCACCAAAGGGGAAAGGAGGACACTGCGCGGGCTGGCGCCCGCCTGGCGCCCTTGGTCGTCATGGCTTGCGTCACGGGCACCTCGTGAGGTACCCTGCCTTGATCTCTCCGCCTCCTCGCGAGCCAGCCTGGTGAGGCCGTGCCTGAGGAAGCTCCGTGTCGTCCGCCCCGCGAGGCTTGGCCCCTCGCGAGGGTCTTGGGTCTGTGTTGATGAAGATGGGCCGTGCTGGGCCCCCCTTTGAGCCACGCCGCAGGCCGCAGGCAGGCAAGTCTGGGGACCCCCATTCCCAGAACGCCGACAGTAGCCCCCGGGCCCAAGGCGCGCCCGGACTTGGCCGTGCAGGGAGGCGGAAGGGCAAGAGCGAAGCGCCGCGGACCCTAACAGCCTGCGGTCTTGGGCGCCGCGTGGTGGTTGATTGGATGTGGGCTTCTCCACTTCCCCATGGCGCCTCGGCAACTGCACGGATTGGACAAGCCCCTACATGCAAAGCGGGTCATGATTACCTGCGATCGTGGAGGTCGGCGGTTGGCCTTCGCCGGCCATAAGTACGGAACGACGCGCGCCCTTCCAGTCCATCCCTTCTTGCTTCTCCTTCTTCCCGGTCCTTGCTCCGTCTTGCTGCGATGGCTCCGATCCGCCGGTTCTCGACGGCAGAGAAGGGAAAGGCTCCCCGAGAGGAACCAGACCCGCTCCCGCCGAAGAAATGGCTCGCCCTCCGCGGCCCGGACGAGGGGGCCCATCAGGTGGTGTCGAGGCCCTGGTGCGAGCGGGCACCGCCGGGGTTCCCGCTTCCCTTGTACGCCCACATCGAGGGCCCTGAAGGAGTTGATGTTGATCGCCACGGGCGGCGCCGCCGTCTGCGCCGACGGGTCACGAAGGTGTGGGTCGTCCCCCCTGGGGTCCACACTGAGGGCTCCTCCCGAGAGTTCGTGTTGCACGCCGCCATGCCTCCTTAGTCTTGGATTCGCCTTCCTCCCTTCTTCGCCTCCATCATCCCGCAGGGAGAACTCCTGGAGCTTTGGCTGCAGCACGCCGGTTGCAGCACCCTCGCGACCGAGGCAGAGGTCGCGGTCGTCGCCCCGGGCGAGGTCTTCATGACTCAGGGCTGGAGCGAAGTCGCCCGGGTTTGCAGGACAAGCGGCGCCTTCATGATCCACTTGGAGTACGACGGTGCTTCGGTGATGTTCTTCAAGGTCTTCTATGCGAACGGGCGTCGGCTGGAGTGCTGCCCCGGGAGAGGTGGCCGGGACCCTGGTGCGGCGAGGACTGGGCCCACCGACCGCTCCCTTGGCGGCTCCTCAGGCGGCGGAGGCGTTGAAGGTTCCAGCGACTCCGGCGAGCTCTTCGCGACTCCGGGGACGAGCGACGACAGCTACGAGCCCGAGCCGGCGCTGCTCCTGGAGCAGGGCGGGCTCGTCAGGCCGTCGCCGCCTCTGATCTGGATGGGGTTGGCGCCGGTGCTTGACGGCCCACTGTTGATGATGGCATCTTTTGCAGGGGCGCGCGTAGTTAGCGTCCTTTTAGGATCTATTCCCTGCGAGGAATCAAAGACGCGTCCCGTGGGGGCTTGTAAGGTGCCTGTGATCATGTTTTGTTAATATAACCCTTGTCGTAGAATTGTGCGAGTTGCTCATTCCGTCTTGGCTCAGTTCTCCCTTTCGAACCTCACGAGGGCTTGGTGCTCTGCGCCGACAGGTCCCAGTCCCAAGGCGGCTTCAGCCGTCGCTGGTATGCCAGGTTGCGATGTCGTGGTCAAGGCCAGGAGGTGAGCGACCCGGAGTCCGGTAAGAGCCCGTGAGTCACGATGCTCAGGAGGTCCCCTTTGGCGCTCAAGCAGCCGTCGTTCGGTAAGAAAGGAGAGCGGTGTCGCTAACACAGGATTGCATTAGGTGCGGGGATGGTGCCACGGTAGCTGGCGCTTCCGGGTGGTGACTTATCTTGAGAATCAAGGGTCGCTCTCTGGTGTGTCACCGGGTCCGTGCATCGGCAGGCGTGAGGCTGCTCGGCGAGGTCCTCGCGTGTCCCTCCCCTCTCGCCTTTGCTCCCCTTTCTGCTCTACGTCCTCGGGTCCCGGCCCTCGAGAGAGTCTCAGCCGTTGCTGGTATGCCAGGTCGCGATGCCGTGGACAAGGCCAGAGGGTGAAGGCTGGAGAGCCAGTAGGAGCCCTGAGTCGCGATGCTCAGGCACCCCCCTTTAACGTGCAAGCGGTTCGCGCGGATGAGAGTGAAGGAGACACCACAAGGGCCTCGCCTGATGCGGCTCCTTTAGGAGATCCTGTAAACCAATCATAGAAAGAACGAGGGGTTGCCATGACAATTGACAGTCAACCGTTGGTTGCTTCCGAGGGGCGATGAGGCACTGAAGGCTTGACGAGGTGGCGCCATGCAGGGCTGCTGCGGCCAGAGCTCAGCCATTCAGGTTTGTCGGCGTTGCAGGGACGGACCCATGTGCAAGCGTCGTGCCGTTTGGGAGCAGTTCCATCAGTTGGCGTCAGTTGAGCGGGCAACTAGGTCAAACACATTAGCCGCGAAGGAGTGGATTCATTCAAATAGATGTTGGGAAGGCGGACATCACTGGGTCAGGCCCGAGCGACTTGGGGATGATGCGGCCCGAGGGGCGCCCCCAACAAGGTAAGCTAACAACATGAAATAAAAAGGGATACATGCCGTAGGGACGGACCCACGCGGCCTGGGAATAATGCAGCCCTGGGGGGCGCTCCCAGCTGGAAATGAAACTTGAAAGATGTCACCTGATGATGTTGAGGACGAAGGACTGTTGGTGTAGCAGACTCGGTGGGCTGCGGAAGCCGATCCTCACGAGGCCCCAGGCCTAGGGGCCTCGGGAGGCTCCGGAGGCGCTGGTGGCTCCTCGCGGACCATCTCCATCTCCGCCAGGGCTGCGGAACGCCTGGCCTCTTGTGCCTCCATGATGCCCCTCATGAGGCGCTGGTACGTGGCAGCCGCGTTCGGTAAGCCGTAAGGCATGCGAACGTAGCTGTGGGGTGGACCTCCGCAGTGCCCCACGCACGAGGGCCAGAGGCGCTCCAGAGAGGCGACTCGATTGAGCCCTGGTATGTCGGTGCAGACGCGCAGCCCACAATCCTCGCCTGGATGGGGAGCCACTGCTGGTAGGTGGCGGCTGCCTTTCATGACTCTTGACTCCTGTAGCTCCTGAATGGCCTTGCTGATGAACTCCTGAGGGTCTGGCTCTCCTTGCCTTACTCCTTCTTGAGGGAAACGTGCTTCGAAACACGCCTCCATGTGGTGCCCAAGCGCCTCCCTCATGACCCTAGCCAGGTCGGTGGCCCTCCAGGGGAGAGCCCCCGAGCCCTGCCTGAGGAGGGCGCCGGGCGCGCTTTCCTATGCGATGGAAGGAGGTTCCCCCTGGGCAGGCGCGGGCCCAGAGGGGCCTGCCTCCTGAGGGGCCGGGCCGGACGATGTCTTCTTCTTCTTGGGGGCGGTCTCGGGACGCCTCCTGCTTCCGCCATCCGGGTCTTCCAGTGACGCGGCCTGAAAGGCTCGCTCTAGGGAACACACCGCGTCCTTCTCTTCACAGGGCACCGTGATGACTCCGCCACTTCCTGGCATCTTGAGGACGTTGTAGCCGTGGTGAGTCACGGCCATGAACTTGGTCAGCGCTGGGTACCCAAGGATGGCGTTGTACGGCAGGCGAATGTGAGCGACGTCGAAGTCGATGAGCTCGGTGCGGTAGTTGTCGCGTGCCCCGAAGGTGACAGGGAGGCGGACCTGCCCAATCGGGACCGTGGAGCCGTCGGTGACTCCGGAGAAAGGCTTGGTTGGCAGAAGCTGGCTGTAGGGCACTTGGAGATTCTTGAATGTTTCCACGGACAGGACGTTGAGCCCTGCCCCGCCATCGATGAGGGTCCTGGTGACCACCACGTTGCTGATGATTGGGGAACAAAGCATCGGGAGGACTCCGGCTGTAGCCGCACACTTGAGCTGATCTGCTGAGCTGAACGTGATGGCGCACGCCGACCACCTGAGAGGGCGCGTGGCTTCGAGCTTGGGGAGGACTGCATTCACTTCGCGGGCGAACTGCTTGAAGATGCGTTGAGAGGCTGGGGCTTGAGCCCCGCCCAGGATGCAGGCGATCGCGCGCGGCTCCTGGAAGCCCCCAGCCCCCTCGTCCTGGTGGCGGTCCTCGTTCCTCCTTGGCTGCGGCGGCAGCGGAGGGGGGCCTGCGTTGCCTTGTGGGCGATCCTCGCGAGGCTGATCCCTTCAGTCTCCCTCGCGAGGCGGATATTGCCAGCGATCCTCGCGAGGTTGATCGCGCCACCCTTGGCGCGGGCCACGGTCTTCCCAGCGTCCTGCGTTCCTTCCTCCTCCTCGACCGTAGCCCCGGTCACCGTGGTCGGGGCGACGGCCGATCCTTCCTTCTCGCACGGCTCGGAGCTCTTGACATTCGTTGGTGTTGTGGGTGTGGAGGTCGTGGTACACACAGTATCGACTGCCCTTGAGAGGTTCGGGCAGATCTCTGCCCCGCTTGGTGTCTGGTTCTGCCGCGAGCACGGCAGCCTCCTTGCGCTTCACATCCTTGGCCTTGGGCTTCTTCTCTTCTGGGTCTACGGCAGGCAGCTCGAGGAGGGAGAGACGCCCTTCCTCGGCCCTGGCGCACTTGGTTGCCAAGTTGAACAGCTCCAAGGAAGTGGACAGGTCTTCATGCATCGCCAGCTCCTCCTTCATCTTGACATCGCGCACGCCGTCGGAGAAGGCTGAGATGATGGCCTCCTCAGTCACCTTGGGAATCTTGAGGCGTGCATTGTTGAAGCACTGGATGTACTTCTGCAGGGTCTCCCCAGGTTGTTGCTTGATGCGGCGCACGTCGCTCATGGCGGGTGGCCGGTCGCGAGTACCTTGGAAGTTGGTGATGAAGCGGGTGCGCATCTCGTCCCAGGAGGAGATCGTGCCTGGGGCCAGGTTCAGGAGCCAGGTGCGGGCCCCGTCCTTGAGCGCCATGGGAAACCAGTTCGCCATGACCTTCTCGTCTCCGTTGGCAGCTTCGATGCCCAGCTCATAGAGCTGGAGGAACTCTGCAGGGTCGGCCGTGCCGTCGTAACGAGGAGGCAGGTCTGGCTTGAACTTGCCGGGCCACGCGACGCTGCGTAGCTCGGTGGTGAAGGCACGACAGCCTGCTATGGCCACGGGAGGCCTTGGGTGACGGAGAGCTTGGTCTTGCATGTCCTCACGTGCTGCAGCTGGGAGTAGCGCGGGGTCTTGGCGTGCGGGAGCAGGAGCATGGTCGTGACGTGCTGGAGCAGGGAGCGCCCGGACAGCTTCTTGTGGGCGAGGGACTTCTTGGCAGCTCTGCCCTTGCCGCGCTGGCACCTGACGGAGCGGGTTCCGCCCAGGGGCCACGCACCTTGGAGCCATGGCGCCTTCTTGAGGAGGAGGTGGCCGGGGCGCCACCGGAGCCTCGTCGCTCGCGTGGGGCAGGGTGCGGTGCAGCGGAACGGATGGCGCAGGAGAGCCCCCTGCGGTGCGGACGAGCTCGGCGACGCGGTCAAGCCATTCTTCGTAGACGTCGTCGACGGGACGGTAGCGCAGGAGCTCGTTTGCCGCGATGAGCGCAGCTCGAGCCTCCATGGGTGCGCGGAGCGCGCGGGACGAAGAACCAGCTGGTGTGAGCGAGGGAGTAGCGGTGCGGTCATCTTGCCGCACTGACGGATGTTGAGACGATGCTTGCTGCTCGTCCCCCGCCGGGCCGGTGGCGACGTTGACGGCAGGTGACGGGGAACGGCGAGGACGCCCGTCGATAGGAGCCGTCTGGGCGACGTGGGAGCGAGAGCGGCCCGGCGCTCGGCGTGGGCCCGACGAGCGTCAGACATGGGCGCGATGGTCGGAGGAGAACGGGGTGGTGGAAGACGAATTCCGGCGCACTCCTACCTGGTGCGCCAAATGTCGAATTTCGGGTTCCGGCAGACCCTTGAGGTTCGAACACTGGGGTGCACACGGAGATTTTGCCTCCTACCTACCTGCACCCCTCCGCCTCACTAAGATCTAAGCTAAGGAAAGAACAACACAAGAGACACAGGGTTTATACTGGTTCGGGCCACCGTTGTGGTGTAATACCCTACTCTAGTGTGTGGTGTGGTGGATTGCCTCTTGGGCTGATGGTGATGAACAATACAAGGAAGAACGGCCTTGCGAGGGTCTGTTCTTTGCTGGGGGGACGAACTGCTAGGAGGAGTTCAGTCACCCTTCTCTCTCTGATTTCGATCTGATTCTTGATCCTCGATCTCTGTCTCTAACCTTCCTTTTACCTCGAACCCGAACCCCCGAACCTTGTGGGTGGTTGGTCCTATTTATAGGCAATGGCCCTGGGCCTCTTCCCAAATATTGAGCGGGAAGGGCGCCAGCAATTGGCCATTTTGAAGGGGAACATCTAGTACACTTATCCTGACTAAAGTTGGTCCTCGCCTGCACAAAGCTCTGGTGGTGACGCCGTCTTGGGCTCCACGATGACCTCCATCTTGCGGTCCTCCTGGTCTTGGTCTTGTTGCACCGAAACGGCAACCTTTGCCTGATGCCTCGGTACTCCGCGGCTGCGCTTGCCCCATTTGCACCAAAGGGGAAAGGAGGACACTGCGCGGGCTGGCGCCCACCTGGCGCCCTTGGTCGTCATGGCTTGTGTCACGGGCACCTAGTGAGGTACCCCGCCTTGATCTCTCCACCTCCTCGCGAGCCAGCCTGGTGAGGTCGTGCCTGAGGAAGCTCCGTGTCGTCCGCCCCATGAGGCTTGGCCCCTCGCGAGGGTCTTGGGTCTGTGTTGATGAAGATGGGCCATGCTGGGCCCCCCTTTGAGCCACGTCACAGGCCGCAGGCAGGCAAGTCTGGGGACCCCCATGCCCAGAAAGCCGACAAATCTAGATACTTTTTCCATTTCCCACTCTCAATATCATGCCCTTTTTTAACAACTCAAGGCCATGTTCAATCCCTCGCCAAACAGGAGAAGCATCCGAGGGGAAGACCGTACCCAAAAGATTACCTTTTGGGTAATACTTCGACTTCAAAGATTTTGCACACATACTGTTTGGCCTTTGAATAAGTCTCCATGCTGTTGGAAATATGCCCTAGAGGCAATAATAAAATGGTTATTATTATATTTCCTTGTTCATGATAATTGTCTATTGTTCATGCTATAATTGTGTTATCCAGAAATCGTAATACATGTGTGAATACATAGACCACAACACGTCCCTAGTGAGCCTCTAGTTAACTAGCTCGTTGATCAGAAGATAGTCATGGTTTCCTGACTATGGACATTAGATGTCTTTGATAACGGGATCACATCATTAGGAGAATGATGTGATGGACAAGACCCAATCCTAAGCATAGCACAAGATCGTGTAGTTCGTTTGCTAGAGCTTTTCTGAATGTCCAGTATCATTTCCTTAGACCATGAGATTGTGCAACTCCCGGATACCGTAGGAGTGCTTTGGGTGTGCCAAACGTCACAACGTAACTGGGTGACTATAAAGGTGCACTACGGGTATCTCCGAAAGTGTCTGTTGGGTTGGCACGAATCAAGACTGGGATTTGTCACTCCGTATGACGGAGAGGTATCTCTGGGCCCACTCGGTAATGCATCATCATAATGAGCTCAATGTGACCAAGTGGTTGATCACGGGATCATGCATTACGGTACGAGTAAAGTGACTTGCCGGTAACGAGATTGAACGAGGTATTGGGATACCGACGATCGAATCTCAGGCGAGTAACGTACCGACTGACAAAGGGAATTATATACGGGATTGATTGAATCCTCGACATCGTGGTTCATCCGATGAGATCATCGAGGAGCATGTGGGAGCCAACATGGGTATCCAGATCCCGCTGTTGGTTATTGACCAGAGAGTCGTCTCGGTCATGTCTGCGTGTCTCCCGAACCCGTAGGGTCTACACACTTAAGGTTCGATGACGCTAGGGTTGTTGAGATATTAGTATGCGGTAACCTGAAAGTTGTTCGGAGTCCCAGATGAGATCCCGGACGTCACAAGGAGTTCCGTAATGGTCCGGAGGTGAAGAATTGTATATAGGAAGTCCAGTTTCGGCCACCGGGAAAGTTTCGGGGGTCACCGGTATTGTACCAGGACCACCGGAAGGGTCCCGGGGGTCCACCGGGTGGGGCCACCTATCTCGGAGGGCCCCATGGGCTGATGTGGGAGGGGAACCAGACCCTGATGGGCTGGTGCGCCCCCCTTGGGCCTCCCCTGCGCCTAGGGTTGGAAACCCTAGGGGTGGGGGCGCCCCACTTGGCTTGGGGGGCAAGCCACCCCCTTGGCCGCCGCGCCCCCCCCCCCATCTAGATGGGATCTAGAGGGGCCGGTGCCCCCCTAGACCCCTATATAAAGATGGAGGAGGGAGGGCTGTGCACCGAAGCCCCTGGCGCCTCCCTCTCCCTCCCGTTACACCTTTCCCTCTCGCTGAGCTTGGCGAAGCCCTGCCGAGATCACCGCTGTTTCCACCACCACGCCATCGTGCTGCTGGATCTCCATCAACCTCTCCTTCCCCCTTGCTGGATCAAGAAGGAGGAGACGTCTTCCCCAACCGTACGTGTGTTGAACGCGGAGGTGCCGTCCGTTCGGCGCTCGGTCATCGGTGATTTGGATCACGACGAGTACGACTCCATCAACCCCGTTCTCTTGAACGCTTCCGCTCGCGATCTACAAGGGTATGTAGATGCACTCCCCTTTCCCTCGTTGCTAGATAACTCCATAGATTGATCTTGGTGATGCGTATAAAATTTTAAATTCTGCTACGTTCCCCAACACATGCTTGCTTCGCCAACAAAGTTTGGTTGAAAATTCTCATGTCCCGGAATCCCATTCCGCCTTGAGATTTAGATTGAGTCATTCTATCCCATGACACCTAGTGCACTTTTTGCTTATTTTGCTCATCGCCCCACCAAAAATCTCTGATTAGTTTTTCATACTGATCACAGAAACCAGCCCCCATCTTGAAAATGCTCATAGTATACGTGGGAATAGCATGTGCCACTGATTTCACAAGGTTGTCTTTCGCTCCATGAGGCATAAACCTCTCAGCCCAGTTTGTTAGCCTTTTAGTGAAGCATGCCGAAATAGGTTGGAAAAGTTTACCTTTCATGCGGCCTTCCGGGGTTGGCAGTCCCAAATATTTCTCCTCAAAAGTAGCTGTTGTAATCTCCAAAATACTTGTGATATTCTTCCTGGCCAGTTCAGGACATGCCTGACTAAAGAAAATAGAGCATTTTCCGGGACTAAGAAGTTGACCAGTACCTTGTTGGAATAAAGAAAGAGCATCTTTCACACCTCGAGCTTGATCTTCGGTTGCTTTAAAGAAGAGCAAACTATCATTCGCGAACAGCAGATGTGAAATCCCTGGGTTTCCCCTGGCCACTTTAATTGGGGTGATGATTCCATCTTCACACTGCATGTTCAGAGCCATGGATAGTCCCTCAGCCACAAAGAGGAACAAGTAAGGGCTTAACGGTCACCCTGCCTGAGGCCCCTCAAAGGGTAAAAGTGTTGGGGAACGCAATATTTCAAAATTTTCCTACAATCACGCAAGATCTATAGGAGATGCATAGCAACGAGAGGGGAGAGTGTGTCTATGTTGTTGGGGATCGTAGCAGAATTTTAAAATTTTCTACGCATCACCAAGATCAATCTATGGAGTCATCTAGCAACGATGGAGAGAGGAGTGCATCTACATACCCTTGTAGATCACGAGCGGAAGCGTTCAAGAGAACGGGGTTGATGGAGTCATACTCGACGTGATTCAAATCACCGATGACCTAGTGCCGAACGGACGGCACCTCCGCGTTCAACACACGTACAGTTGGGAGACGTCTCCTCCTTCTTGATCCAGCAAGGGGGAAGGAGAGGTTGATGAAGATCCAGCAGCACGACGGCGTGATGGTGGAAGCAACGGTGATCTCGGCAGGGCTTCACCAAGCGCTGGGAGACGGAGGAGTGTCACGGGAGGGAGAGGGAGAGGCCAGGGGCTTGGGTGCGCAGCCCTCCCTCCCCCCACTATATATAGGGTGCCTAGGGGGGGCGCCAGTCCTAGGAGATCCAATCTCCTAGGGGGGCGGCCAAGGGGGTGCCTTGCCCCCAAAGGCAAGGGTGGCGCCCCCCACCCCTAGGGTTTCTAACCCTAGGCGCAGGGGGAGGCCCAAGGGGGGCGAACCAGCCCACTAGGGGCTGGTTCCCCTCCCACTTCATCCCATGGGGCCCTCCGAGATAGGTGGCCCCACCCGGTGGACCCCCGGGACCCTTCCGGTGGTCCCGGTACAATACCGGTGACCCCCGAAACCTTCCCGATGGCCGAAACTGGACTTCCTATATATAAATCTTTACCTCCGGACCATTCCGGAACTCCTCGTGACGTCCGGGATCTCATCCGGGACTCCGAACAACTTTCAGGTTACAGTGTGCTAATATCTCTACAACCCTAGCGTCACCGAACCTTAAGTGTGTAGACCCTACGGGTTCGGGAGACATGCAGACATGACCGAGAAGCCTCTCCGGTCAATAACCAACAGCGGGATCTGGATACCCATGTTGGCTCCCACATGCTCCACGATGATCTCATCGGATGAACCACGATGTCGAGGATTCAATCAATCCGTATACAATTCCCTTTGTCAATCGGTACGTTACTTGCCCGAGACTCGATCGTCGGTATCCCAATACCTTGTTCAGTGTCGTTACCGGCAAGTCACTTCACTCGTACCGTAATGCATGATCCCGTGATCAACCACTTGATCACATTGAGCTCATTATGATGATGCATTACCGAGTGGGCCCAGAGATACCTCTCCGTCATACGGAGTGACAAATCCCAGTCTCGATTCGTGCCAACCCAACAGACACTTTCGGAGATACCTGTAATATACCTTTATAGTCACCCAGTTACGTTGTGACCCACCCAAGGCACTCCTACGGTATCCGGGAGTTGCACAATCTCATGGTCTAAGGAAATGATACTTGACATTCAGAAAAGCTACAACAAACAAACTACACGATCTTTGAGCTAAGCTTAGGATTGGGTCTTGTCCATCACATCATTCTCCTAATGATGTGATCCCGTTATCAATGACATCTAATAATCAGGAAACCATGACTATCCTTTGATCAACGAGCTAGTCAACTAGAGGCTCACTAGGGACGTGTTGTGGTCTATGTATTCACACATGTATTACGATTTTTGGATAACACAATTATAGCATGAACAATAGACAATTATCATGAACAAAGAAATATAATAATAACCATTTTATTATTGCCTCTAGGGCATATTTCCAACAGTCTCCCACTTGCACTAGAGTCAATATTCTAGTTACATTGTGATGAATCGAACACCCATGCAGTTCTGGTGTTGATCATGTTTTGCTCTAGGGAGAGGTTTAGTCAACGGATCTGCTATATTCAGGTCCGTATGTACTTTACAAATCTCTATGTCTCCATTTTGAACACTTTCACGAATGGAGTTGAAGCGACGCTTGATATGCCTGGTCTTCCTGTGAAACCTGGGCTCCTTGGCAAGGGCAATAGCTCCAGTGTTGTCACAGAAGAGAGTCATGGGGCCCAACGCATTGGGTATGACTCCTAGGTCGGTAATGAACTCCTTCACCCAGACTGCTTCTTGTGCTGCCTCCGAGGCTGCCATGTACTCCGCTTCACATGTAGATCCCGCCACAACGCTTTGCTTGCAACTGCACCAGCTTACTGCCCCACCATTCAAAATATACACGTATCCGGTTTGTGACTTAGAGTCATCCAGATCTGTGTCGAAGCTAGCATCGACGTAACCCTTTACGACGAGCTCTTCGTCACCTCCATAAACGAGAAACATTTCCTTAGTCCTTTTCAGGTACTTCAGGATATTCTTGACCACTGTCCAGTGTTCCATGCCGGGATTACTTTGGTACCTTCCTACCAAACTTACGGCAAGGTTTACATCGGGTCTGGTACACAGCATAGCATACATGATAGACCCTATGGCCGAGGCATAGGGGACGACACTCATCTTTTCTCTATCTTCTGCCGTGGTCGGGCATTGAGCCGTGCTCAATCTCGTACCTTGCAATACAGTCAAGAACCCCTTCTTTGACTGATCCATTTTGAACTTCTTCAATATCTTGTCAAGGTACATACTCTGTGAAAGACCAATGAGGCGTCTCGATCTGTCTCTATAGATCTTGATGCCTAATATATAAGTAGCTTCTCCAAGGTCCTTCATTGAAAAACACTTGTTCAAGTAGGCCTTTATGCTTTCCAAGAATTCTATATCATTTCCCATCAACAATATGTCATCCACCGACAATATGAGAAATGCTACAGAGCTCCCACTCACTTTCTTGTAAATGCAGGCTTCTCCATAAGTCTGCATAAACCCAAACGCTTTGATCATCTCGTCAAAGCGAATGTTCCAACTCCGAGATGCTTGCACCAGCCCATAAATCGAGCGTTGGAGCTTGCACACCTTGTCAGCATTCTTAGGATCGAAAAAACCTTCCGGCTGCATCATATACAATTCTTCCTTAAGGAAACCATTAAGGAATGCCGTTTTGACGTCCATTTGCCATATCTCATAATCATAGAATGCGGCAATTGCTAACATGATTCGGACGGACTTCAGCTTTGCTACGGGTGAGAAAGTCTCATCGTAGTCAACCCCTTGAACTTGTCGATAACCCTTAGCGACAAGTCGAGCTTTATAGATGGTCACATTACCATCCGCGCCTGTCTTCTTCTTAAAGATCCATTTATTTTCTATGGCTCGCCGATCAATGGGCAAGTCAGTCAAAGTCCATACTTTGTTTTCATACATGGATCCTATCTCGGATTTCATGGCTTCCAGCCATTTGTCGGAATCTGGGCCCGCCATCGCTTCTTCATAGTTTGAAGGTTCACCATTGTCTAGCAACATGATTTCCAAGACAGGGTTGCCGTACCACTCTGGTGCGGAACGTGTCCTTGTGGACCTACGAAGTTCAGTAGCAACTTGATCTGAAGTTTCATGATCATCATCATCAACTTCCTCTCTAGTCGGTGCAGGCACCTCAGGAACATTTTCTTGAGCTGCGCCACTTACTGGTTCAAGGGGTAATACTTCATCAAGTTCTACCTTCCTCCCACTTATTTCTTTCGAGAGAAACTCTTTCTCAAGAAAGGACCCATTCTTGGCAACAAAGATCTTGCCTTCGGATCTGAGGTAGATGGTATACCCAACAGTTTCTTTAGGGTATCCTATGAAGACGCATTTTTCCGATTTTGGTTCGAGCTTTTCAGGTTGAAGTTTCTTGACATAAGTATCCCATCCCCAAACTTTTAGAAATGACAGCTTAGGTTTCTTCCCAAACCATAATTCATACGGTGTCGTCTCAACGGATTTCGACGGAGCCCTATTTAAAGTGAATGCGGCAGTCTCTAAAGCATAGCCCCAAAATGATAGCGGTAAATCGGTAAGAGACATCATAGATCACACCATATCTAATAGAGTGCGATTACGACGTTCGGACACACCATTACGCTGAGGTGTTCCAGGTGGCGTTAGTTGTGAAACTATTCCACATTTTCTTAAGTGTGTGCCAAATTCGTGACTCAAGTATTCTCCCCCACGATCTGATCGCAAGAACTTGATTTTCCTGTCACGTTGATTCTCAACCTCACTCTGAAATTCCTTGAACTTTTCAAAGGTCTCAGACTTGTGTTTCATTAAGTAGACATACCCATATCTACTCAAGTCATCAGTGAGGGTGAGAACATAACGATAACCACCGCGAGCCTCAACACTCATTGGACCGCACACATCTGTTGGGGAACGTAGTAATTTCACAAAAATTCCTACGCACACACAAGATCATGGTGATGCATAGCAACGAGAGGGGAGAGTGTTGTCTACGTACCCTCGTAGACCGGCATATTTCCTTCAGTCTCCCACTTGCACTAGAGTCAATAATCTAGATTACACAGTAATGATTCTAACACCCATGGAGCTTTGGTGCTGATCATGTTTTGCTCGTGGAAGAGGCTTAGTCAATAAGTCTGCAACATTCAGATCCGTATGTATCTTGCAAATCTCTATGTCTCCCACCTGGACTAGATCCCGGATGGAATTGAAGCATCTCTTGATGTGCTTGCTTCTCTTGTGAAATCTGGATTCCTTTGCCAAGGCAATTGCACCAGTATTGTCACAAAAGATTTTCATTGGACCCGATGCACTAGGTATGACACCTAGATCGGATATGAACTCCTTCATCCAGACTCCTTCGTTTGCTACTTCCAAAGCAGCTATGTACTCCGCTTCACATTTAGATCCCGCCACAACGCTTTGTTTAGAACTGCACCAACTGACAGCTCCACCGTTTAATGTAAACACGTATCCGGTTTGCAATTTAGAATCGTCTGGATCAGTGTCAAAGCTTGCATCAACGTAACCATTTATGATGAGCTCTTTGTCACCTCCATATATGAGACACATATCCTTAGTCCTTTTCAGGTATTTCAGGATGTTCTTGACCGCTGTCCAGTGATCCACTCCTGGATTACTTTGGTACCTCCCTGCTAGACTTATAGCAAGACACACATCAGGTCTGGTACACAGCATTGCATACATGATAGATCCTATGGCTGAAGCATAGGGAACATCTTTCAATTTCACTCTATCTTCTGCATTGGTCGGGCATTGAGTCTTACTCAATTTCACACCTTGTAACACAGGCAAGAATCCTTTCTTTGCTTGATCCATTTTGAACTTCTTCAAAATTTTGTCAAGGTATGTGCTTTGTGAAAGTCCAATTAAGCGTTTTGATCTATCTCTATAGATCTTAATGCCCAATATGTAAGCAGCTTCACCGAGGTCTTTCATTGAAAAACTCTTATTCAAGTATCCCTTTATGCTATCCAGAAATTCTATATCATTTCCGATTAGTAATATGTCATCTACATATAATATCAGAAATGCTACAGAGCTCCCACTCACTTTCTTGTAAATACAGGCTTCTCCAAAAGTCGGTACAAAACCAAATGCTTTGATCACACTATCAAAGCGTTTATTCCAACTCTGAGAGGCTTGCACCAGTCCATAAATGGATCGCTGGAGCTTGCACACTTTGTTAGCTCCCTTTGGATCAACAAAACCTTCTGGCTGCATCATATACAACTCTTCTTCCAGAAATCCATTCAGGAATGCAGTTTTGACATCCATCTGCCAAATTTCATAATCATAAAATGCGGCAATTGCTAACATGATTCGGACAGACTTAAGCATCGCTACGGGTGAGAAGGTCTCATCGTAGTCAATTCCTTGAACTTGTCAGAAACCTTTTGTGACAAGTCGAGCTTTGTAGACAGTAACATTACCGTCAGCGTCAGTCTTCTTCTTGAAGATCCATTTATTCTCAATTGCTTGTCGATCATTGGGCAAGTCAACCAAAGTCCACACTTTGTTCTCATACATGGACCCCATCTCAGATTTCATGGCTTCAAGCCATTTTGCGGAATCTGGGCTCACCATCGCTTCTCCATAGTTCGTAGGTTCATCATGATCTAGTAGCATGACTTCTAGAACAGGATTACCATACCACTCTGGTGCGGATCTTACTCTGGTTGATCTACGAGGTTTAGTAGTATCTTGTTCTGAAGTTTCATGATCATCATCATTAGCTTCCTCACTAATTGGTGTAGGTGTCACAGAAACTGGTTTCTGTGATGTACTACTTTCCAATAAGGGAGCAGGTACAGTTACCTCGTCAAGTTCTACTTTCCTCCCACTCACTTCTTTCGAGAGAAACTCCTTCTCTTAGAAAGTTTCCGAATTTAGCAACAAAAGTCTTGCCTTCGGATCTGTGATAGAAGGTGTATCCAATAGTTTCCTTTGGATATCCGATGAAGACACATTTCTCCGATTTGGGTTCGAGCTTATCAGGTTGAAGCTTTTTCACATAAGCATCGCAACCCCAAATTTTCAGAAACAACAACTTTGGTTTCTTGCCAAACCACAGTTCATAAGGCGTTGTCTCAACGGATTTTGATGGTGCCCTATTTAACGTGAATGCGGCCGTCTCTAGAGCATAACTCCAAAACGATAGCGGTAAATCAGTAAGAGACATCATAGATCGCACCATATCAAGTAAAGTACGATTACGACGTTCGGACACACCATTACGCTGTGGTGTTTCGGGTGGCGTGAGTTGCGAAACTATTCCGCATTGTTTCAAATGTACACCAAACTCGTAACTCAAATATTCTCCTCCACGATCAGATCATAGGAATTTTATTTTCTTGTTACGATGATTTTCAACTTCACTCTGAAATTCTTTGAACTTTTCAAATGTTTCAGACTTATGTTTCATTAAGTAGATATACCCATATCTGCTTAAGTCATCTGTGAAGGTGAGAAAATAACGATATCCGCCACGAGCCTCACCATTCATCGGACCACATACATCTGTATGTATGATTTCCAACAAATCTGTTGCTCTCTCCATAGTACCGGAGAACGGTGTTTTTGTCATCTTACCCATAAGGCACGGTTCGCAAGTACCAAGCGATTAATAATCAAGTGATTCCAAAAGTCCATCAGTATGGAGTTTCTTCATGCGCTTTACACCGATATGACCCAAACGGCAGTGCCACAAATAAGTTGCACTATCATTATCAACTCTGCATCTTTTGGCTTCAACATTATGAATATGTGTGTCACTACTATCAAGATTTAATAAGAATAGACCACTCTTTAAGGGTGCATGACCATAAAAGATATTACTCATATAAATAGAACAACCATTATTCTCTGATTTAAATGAATAACCGTCTCGCATTAAACAAGATCCAGATATAATGTTCATGCTTAACACTGGCACCAAATAACAATTATTTAGGTCTAATACTAATCCCGCAGGTAGATGTAGAGGTAGCGTGCCGACCGCGATTACATCAACTTTGGAACCATTTCCCACGCGCATCGTCACCTCGTCCTTAGCCAATCTTCGCTTAATCCGTAGTCCCTGTTTCGAGTTGCAAATGTTAGCAACAGAACCAGTATCAAATACCCAGGTGCTACTGCGAGCATTAGTAAGGTACACATCAATAACATGTATATCACATATACCTTTGTTCACCTTGCCATCCTTCTTATCCGCCAAATACTTGGGCAGTTCCGCTTCCAGTGACCAGTCTGCTTGCAGTAGAAGCACTCAGTTTCAGGCTTAGGTCCAGGTTTGGGTTTCTTCTCTTGAGTAGCAACTTGCTTGCTGTTCTTTTGAAGTTCCCCTTCTTCTTTCCTTTGCCCTTTTTCTTGAAACTAGTGGTCTTGTTGACCATCAACACTTGATGCTCCTTCTTGATTTCTACCTCCGCAGCTTTCAGCATTGCGAAGAGCTCGGGAATAGTGTTATTCATCCCTTGCATATTATAGTTCATCACGAAGCTCGTGTAGCTTGGTGGCAGTGATTGGAGAATTCTGTCAATGACTCAATCATCTGGAAGATTAACTCCCAATTGAATCAGGTGATTATTATACCCAGACATTTTGAGTATATGCTCACTGACAGAACTGTTCTCCTCCATCTTGCAGCTATAGAACTTATTGGAGACTTCATATCTCTCAATCCGGGCATTTGCTTGAAATATTAACTTCAACTCCTGGAACATCTCATATGCTCCATGACGTTCAAAACATCATTGAAGTCCCGATTCTAAGCCGTAAAGCATGGCACACTGAACTATCGAGTAGTCATCAGCTTTGCTCTGCCAGACGTTCATAACATCTGGTGTTGCTCCAGCAGCAGGCCTGGCAACCAGCAGTGCTTCTAGGACGTAATTCTTCTGTGCAGCAATGAGGATAATCCTCAAGTTACGGACCCAGTCCGTGTAATTGCTACCACCATCTTTCAACTTTGCTTTCTCAAGGAACGTATTAAAATTCAACGGAACAACAGCACAGGCCATCTATCTACAATCAAACATAAACAAGCAAGATACTATCAGGTACTAAGTTCATGATAAATTTAGGTTCAATTAATCATATTACTAAAGAACTCCCACTTAGATAGACATCCCTCTAATCCTCTAAGTGATTACGTGATCCAAATCAACTAAACCATGTCCGATCATCACGTGAGATGGAGTAGTTTCATTGGTGAACATCACTATGTTGATCATATCTACTATATAATTCACGCTCGACCTTTCGGTCTCCGTGTTCCGAGGCCATATCTGTATATGCTTGGCTCGTCAAGTATAACCTGAGTATTCCGCGTGTGCAACTGTTTTGCACCCGTTGTATTTGAATGTAGAGCCTATCACACCCGATCATCACGTGGTGTCTCAGCACGAAGAACTTTCGCAACGGTGCACACTCAGGGAGAATACTTCTTTATAATTAGTGAGAGATCATCTTAAAATGCTACCGTCAAACAAAGCAAGATAAGATGCAT
This sequence comes from Triticum urartu, assembly GCF_003073215.2. Taxonomy (NCBI): domain Eukaryota; kingdom Viridiplantae; phylum Streptophyta; class Magnoliopsida; order Poales; family Poaceae; genus Triticum; species Triticum urartu. The sequence goes on from NC_053026.1 coordinate 599,426,461, forward strand.
ACAAGATAAACATCACATGCAATCAATATAAGTGATATGATATGGCCATCATCATCTTGTGCTTATGATCTCCATATTCGAAGCACCGTCGTGATCACCATCGTCACCGGCGCGACACCTTGATCATCATCGTAGCATCGTTGTCGTCTCGCCAATCTTATGCTTCCACGACTATCGCTACCGCTTAGTGATAAAGTAAAGCATTACAGCGCAATTGCATTGCATACAATAAAGCGACAACCATATGGCTCCTGCCAGTTGCCGATAACTTGGTTACAAAACATGATCATCTCATACAATAAAAATTTAGCATCATGTCTTGACCATATCACATCACAACATGCCCTGCAAAAACAAGTTAGACGTCCTCTACTTTGTTGTTGCAAGTTTTATGTGGCTGCTACGGGCTTTTAAGCAAGAACCAATCTTACCTACGCATCAAAACCACAACGATAGTTTGTCAAGTTGGTGATGTTTTAACCTTCACAAGGACCGGGCGTAGCCACACTCGGTTCAACTAAAGTTGGAGAAACTGACACCCGCTAGCCACCTTTGTGCAAAGCACGTCGGGAGAACCGGTCTCGCGTAAGCGTACGCGTAATGTCGGTCCGGGCCGCTTCGTCCAACAATACCGCCGAACCAAAGTATGATATGCTGGTAAGCAGTATGACTTATATCGCCCACAACTCACTTGTGTTCTACTCGTGCATATAACATCAACACATAAAACCTGGCTCGGATACCACTGTTGGGGAACGTAGTAATTTCAAAAAAATTCCTACGCACACACAAGATCATGGTGATGCATAGCAACGAGAGGGGAGAGTGTTGTCTGCGTACCCTCGTAGACCGGCAACGGAAGTGTTGACACAACGTAGAGGAAGTAGTCACACGTCTTCCCGATCCAAGCACCGAACGTACGACACCTCCGAGTTCTAGCACACGTTCAGCTCGATGATGATCCCCGGACTCCGATCCAGCAAAGTGTCGGGGAAGAGTTCCGTCAGCACGACGGCGTGGTGACGATCTTGATGTTCAACTGTCGCAGGGCTTCGCCTAAGCACCACTACAATATTATCGAGGATTATGGTGGAAGGGGCACCGCACACAGCTAAGAAAACGATCACGTGGATCAACTTGTGTGTCTAGGGGTACCCCCTACCCCCGTATATAAAGGAGCAAGGGGAGGAGGCCGGCCGGCCCTATAGGCGCGCCAAGGAGGAGTCCTCCTCCTAGTAGGAGTAGGACTCCTACTAGGAGGGGGAAGGAAGTGGGGAGGGAGAAGGAAAGGGGGGCGCCGCCCCCCTCTCCTAGTCCAATTCGGACCAGGGGGAGGAGGCACGCGACCCACCCTAGCTGCCCCTCTCTCTCTCCACTAAGGCCCATATGGCCCATTACTTCTCCCGAGGGGGTTCCGGTAACCCTCCGACTCTCCAGTTTTCTCCGAAATCACCCGGAACACTTCCGGTGTCCGAATATAGCCGTCCAATATATCAATCTGTATGTCTCGACCATTTCTAGACTCCTCGTCATGTCCGTGATCACATCTGGGACTCCGAACTAACTTCGGTACATCAAAAACTCATAAACTCATATACTGTCATCGAAACCTTAAGCGTGCGGACCCTACGGGTTCGAGAACAATGTAGACATGACCGAGACATGTCTCCGGTCAATAACCAATAGCGGAACCTAGATGCTCATATTGGCTCCTACATAATCTACGAAGATCTTTATCGGTCAGACCGCATAACAACATACGTTTGTTCCCTTTGTCATCGGTATGTTACTTGCCCGAGATTCGATCGTTGGTATCTCAATACCTAGTTCAATCTCGTTACCGGCAAGTCTCTTTACTCGTCCCGTAATACATCATCTCGCAACTAACTCATTAGTTGCATTGCTTGCAAGGCTTAAGTGATGTGCATTACCGAGAGGGCCCAGAGATACCTCTCCGACAATCGGAGTGACAAATCCTAATCTTGAAATACACCAACCCAGCATGTACCTTTGGAGACACCTGTAGAGCACCTTTATAATCACCCAGTTACGTTGTGACGTTTGGTAGCACACAAAGTGTTCCTCCGGCAAACGGGAGTTGCATAATCTCATAGTCATAGGAACATGTATAAGTCATGAAGAAAGCAATAGCAACATACTAAACGATCGGGTGCTAAGCTAATGGAATGGCTCATGCCAATCACATAATTCTCTTAATGATGTGATCCCGTTAATCAAATGACAACATGTGTCTATGGTTAGGAAACATAACCATCTTCGATCAACGAGCTAGTCAAGTAGAGGCATACTAGTGACGTTTAGTTTGTCTATGTATTCACACAAGTATTATGTTTCCGGTTAATACAATTCTAGCATGAATAATAAACATTTATCATGAAATAAGGAAATAAATAATAACTTTATTATTGTCTCTAGGGCATATTTCCTTCAACTATGCCCACGTGATGATTAGTGCTATCAGGCCAGAGGCCCCTCGGATCAAATATCCAAATCGTAGTGGATTAGGAACGCGCGGTAACGAGCAGAGACTCATGATCGATGTGACCCCGTCGCCCCATCTCGAGTACTTGCGGCAAGGGCTAAGAATGCCCGGCCACGCCTGGTCAGTATCTTGCGGGCACCTTCCAGGTCAACCCGACTCCACATCACTCGCTATTAAGCTCGCGCGGGTACCCCTCAGGGTCGACCCGTCTTTAGTAACATGGTTCAGTATAAAGTCATAGTAACCATAGTAACTGTGTGTCTAACACAAAAGGGAAAACCTGAGGAATCACCCCCGGTGATTTCCACTCGATGTTGTCATCAAGGTGAACGTAAGAGGATCCACCCTCGATGTTCACATTTGATGGGTTGCACGACAGAGCCTTAACGGAAGTGGTTAAGGAGGAAATCACCCTCGATGACCTCGACCGTATAGCTACACTACGGAGATCTCATCAGGAGTGATGTAAGAGGTTCCACCCTCGGCACTCGATGGTAACTCTGCAGAACCATACAACTAGGGGGGTGATGTGCGGTGTCGGGGCCTGGACGTCGATCACGTTGATCGAGTCATCGAACATAAAGCGAGGCAACTGGGACAAGGTGGGGTCACTGATGGATCACCAACCAACCTATACTAAGCAGTTTAGGATAAGCAGGTAAGGTATGAAAGCAGGTAACAACAACAGGCTATGCATCAGAGTAGGATCACACGTAAAGCAGTAGCAGTTCTAATGCAAGCATGAGACGGAAATAAATGGGTGATATCGGAATGCTCAAGGGGGGTTTGCTTGCCTGGTTGCTCTGGCAAGGAGGGGTCATCGTCGACGTAGTCGATCATAGGGGCAACATCTGTCTTAGGATCTACCGAAGAGAAGAGGGGGAAGAAACAGTAAATACAGAGAAAACAATGCATCACAAGGCATAACATGACGATAGGCAGAGCTAGGGTTGCCCTAACGTAGTACTACACGTTGCAGACAGAGGGGATAAACATCCGAGGATGAATTCTCGGCGTTAGGCCGGACAGATGAAAGAGAGGGGACGGTTCCATGTTCAGCATGCTAGGGGCATGTGACGGGTGAAAGGACCGCGCATTTGGATTCGTTGGATTTTTCTGAGCAACTTTCATGTAGAAAACATTTTCATCGGAGTTACGGATTATTTTCTATGAATTTCTAAAGAGTTTCTTATTTTATGGATTTATTTTATTTACAGAAAATGATATATGACATTAGCATGATGTCACCGTGACATCAGCGGGTCAACAGACGGCTGACCAGGTCAAACCTGACATGTGGGTCCAGTGGGACCCACATGTTAGCCTCTGTGACTTTAACAGTGTTAATTTAGACTAACAGAGGGCTAATTAGAGGGTGGGCCCCCCTTGTCAGTGTCTCATTTAGTTAACTAATTTGTTTTCATTTACTAAATGTTTTAGTTAATTAACTGGGTGGTGGGGCCCGCATGTCAGAGACACGGGGCTGCCACGTCAGCAGTTGACTGGGTCAACCCAGTCAACTCGGACCCACGGGGCCCACTGGCAGTGGCTCTGGGGTGGCCCCAGGCCAGCCACGTCGGCGGTGGCCGGCGGCTCGATGCCGGCGACGCCAAAATGCAGTGGAGGACCTCGGGCCTCGTCGGATTTTGCCTACAGGCGACCATTTCGCACGCTAGGGTGCGTTCGAACAAGCGGAGCAGCGCGCGTCGAACTGCGGTGGTGGCCCGACCGGAAAAGGCCGGTGACGGCGACGGCAAGCGCCGGAGGCGCCGGAGTTCGGGCACGAGCGGATTCAGCGTTAGAGCGCGCAAGCGGCCAAACTAACTAACTAGGCGGGGTCTACGGCGCTCCAGGAGCTCGTCGGAGCTACTAGCTCGAGCGGAGGAGCTCGGTGGCGAGCCCTACGACGGCAATGGCAGACGACGGAGCTCGGCTTGTGGGCGAGCTAGCTACGGCGAAAAGCACGACGCGAGGAGAGGAAAGGAGGAAGGGAGGAGCTCACCGTGCGGCGAAGAAAGGCCCGTGCGAGCTTAGGAGCAGCAGCATTGGATGGAGATGACGGCGGGCGCCGGCAACCGAGAAGGAGAGGTGAGGTCGATCCCGAGCGTGCGGTCATTCCCGAGCTCGATGACGAGGTGTAGTCGAGTCAGCCGAGCGAGGCGGAGCGGTAGGGCGCGTCGGCGAGGCGATCGAAAGGCGGTGGCCGCGGGATCGACGGCGGCGCGTCGACGACCGCGCACGGGCGAACGAGACAGAGAGGAAGAGGGGCGAACGAGGGGAGTAGGAGCTCTAGGGTTTGTCGACGGAGGGAGAGAGAGCCGGGGCGCTCCTTATCCAGGCTGGGGAGCGGCGGATGGCCGACACGTGGTCATCTGCGGCGACGGACGTGCCTCGGTCGACCACCGCACGGGGATGAACAGGAGGTAGGGGAAGGGGTAAGTGGGCCGGCCTGCCGGGTTTGCCCTGGTGGGCTAGAGCCCGAGAGAACATGGAAGGGGGCTTCGTTTTCTTTTACTTTTGCTCTTTTCTTTTTACAAAAAGGGGTTTAGTAACATTTCGAGCTTCCATAAGATTTTGCAAAAATGTGAAACTTGGTCACATAATTACTTTGCAATAACCAGCACTGCCACAAAAAGTTTGGGCATTTTTGGAGTTCAATTGAATTTACACAATAAAGAAAAGGGCATTTTAAAGGCTATTTTGCTCTGTTAAAATGCATTAGGACCATTTAGAGTTGATGATGATGTTGTGTTCCTTAACAAATAATTGTTATGGATTTTTTGACAAATGATGAACATTTTTCCAGCAACTTTTGAGCGACTTCAAACTTCACTTGAATTTGAATTGACTGGAATTTCAAATGGGATATTGAACAAAGGTGATTAAGCACTGTTTGGAAAAATGATTAGTTTAATCACAATGGGTTACTGTAGCATGACACTGGGGGTGTTACACGGGGAAGACACGGCAGTGAATGCCCACGCGTAGAGGAGTACGAGGGTTCACTGGTTCGCTGCGGTGTGAGGCTGCCATCGCCGCAGAATAAAAGGGGGTGTGGGTGAGTAGAGGGATGGCCTGGCTAGCGGTGGGAGTAGTAGGGGGCGGTGAGGCCTCCGCCGCATCGCAGCCAGCCACGGGAGGCAGGAGCACGAGGCACGATCGGCGCTGGTTTGGGCGGCTGGAGCAAGAAGACCAGAGGTTGAAGAAGCACTACGGCCGTTGGATGGACATCGTACGGTCACTGGAGCTAGAATCGTGCATATTGACTAAATTGACAAAGCCCTCCGTCCCCGTCAACTTAGTAGGCCCACAAGTCAGCCTGCCACTAAGGTGGGTCCCAGCTAGCAGGGGGGTATTCATTTTTTTGTGCGTAATAAGGAGGCACTTCTGGTGGGTCCGAGCTGACAGCAGGGGGGACGTTTTTTTGCGAAATACGGTGGCCCGTCGGGTGGGTCCCAGCAGTCAGGGGCAAACGTTTTTTCGTGATATACTGGTGGGCGTCCGGTGGGTCCCTGCTGTGAGGTGGAGGAATAATTATTTTCTGCGTAATAAGGAGGCACTTCCTTGCGGCTGTCGTGGACCCAGCTGTCATCCTCTCCACGTACAGTATTCTTCCGATGGAATTCGATCGTTGACCACATTGACCACGCCGCGCCGACAGCACCACGGCGGTGGACGACAGCGAGGCGTAGGAAGGGGACGACGCGGAGCCGGGGAAGACGCGGCAGTGGATGCCCACGCGGAGAGGAGTACAAGGGTTCACTGGCTCGGCTGCGCTGCCGTCGCTGCAGAATAACAGGGGGTGTGGGTGAGTGGAGTGGAGGGATGGCCTGGCCAGCGGTGGGAGTAGTATGGGGGCGGTGAGGCCTCCTCGGCAGCACATCCGACCATAGGAGGCAGGAGCAGGCGGCACGACCGACGCTGCTTTGGGCGGCTGGAGCAAGAAGACCAGAGGTTGAAGAAGCACTATGGTCGTTGGATGGACATCGTACGGTCAGTCGAGCTAGAATCGTGCGTATTGACTAAGTTGAAAAAGCCCTTCGTCCCCGTCAACTTAGTAGGCCCACTATACTGGGTCCCAGCTAGCAAGGGGAGTATTCATTTTTTTGTGCGTAATAAGGAGGCACTTCCTTGCGTGCGAAGATATAGCTAGTGGGTCCGAGCTGTCAGCGATGGTAACGTTTTTTCGTGAAATACAGAGGCCGTTTTGGTGGGTCCCATATGTCAGGTGGAGGAAATCATTATTTTGCGCGTAATAAGGAGGCATTTCCTTGCGTGCGGCCGGGGACCCAGCTGTCAGCCTCTCCATGTACAGTCCACTTCAGATGCATGTCGGTCATTGACAACGCTGACCACGCCACGCCGAGAGCACCAGGGCGGTGGACGACGGCAAGGCCTAGGAAGGGAATGACACGGAGGCAGGGAAGACTCGGCCGTTGTTTTTGTTTTCCACGCGGAGGGGAGTACGACTGTACGAGGGTTTACTGGTTCGTCTGCCGTCGCCGGAGAATAACAGAAGGTGTGGGTGAGTAGAGGGATGGCTAGGCCAGCGATGAGAGTACGGTGGGGTGGTGAGGCCTGCGCGGCAGCACAGCCGGCCGCGGGGAGGAGGGAGCAGGCAGTCCCGCCGGCGCTTGTTTGAGCGGATGGAGCAGGAAGAGCAGATATTGAAGAAGCACGACGGCCGTTGGATGGACATCCAACAGTATACAAGGCATCTGTGGAAAGCCTCAAATCTGTGGAAAACAGCATACAACCCATCTGCCATTATTTGAAATAATTTACAGCCCATTTGCTAATTCTTACGGGTTTTTTGGAGCCCATATTCTTTATGTTAGCATTACAGCCCATATTGTGGCCATGGTTAAAAAATTATATGAAATTTTGCATATGTCGGTGCGGTCTGAACTGTTTTTAATCCTGAAATTTCAAGTCACATTCAGACTGATTTAAAAAAATAAATGTATATCAATATAAAATCCAATAAATTGTCCACGCATAAAAATCAATGCAATTTAAAATCTCGAAATGAAAAAAAGATATTTGAAAATAATTGCCAGTTTGATGTGTTTTAAAAATGTACAACCCATTTCTCATTACTGATAGGCCATTTTCTCGGCCAGCCGAATGAAGCTCTCCTCGTGTTGAAAGATTTGCAGCCCAGCAGGCCTGATAAAGCAACTTACTTGAGAAATCACAAAAGAACTGGGCTAGCCATTTTCAGAAAGAAAAAAAAACTACTGGGCTGGTCAGTGGTAAACATAAAAGAAAAGGCTGTCTAGACAGGCCAGAGTGTCCCGTACAGCCCAGTATTTCCGAACGGACGTGTAGGCCAGGGCGCCTCTTCGTGAACCATGGCAAACTCGCAATCGTCCACCGACTCTTCGCCTTTCCCTCTCTATTTGGAACTGCTGTCGCACGCTCTTCCTATCCCTCCTCCATTTTCCTTCAGCCCTTCACCCTTTCTTCTGCCATTGTTCGATCGTCTTCTCCATGGAGGGAACAGGCCGGAAACGACCCCGTTATTCTTGCCCTGATCTGAAAGATGACGTGGTGGAGGAACTCATTGATTGGTACAACGTCATCACCTCGGCTAGCATGGTAGGTTCGTTCAAGCCCATTCTCGACTCAACTAATAACATCATTAGAAAGAACCCAAGAGTCAAGGAGCGGTTTGATCTCCCCTATCTTCTTTGCCGTGACCCTGATGACTGGCGCCGGCACGACGGAGGCCTCGCCCTATGCCAGTTGATGCCGCTTGATAATGATACGTATGATGTTAAGATGCCATCGCTCGAGGGCAAGGCTTGGGCGGGCGCAAATGGAGATTGGGTTGTTTACATTGGGTCCAACTGCGAGTGGGAACTTGTGAATGTGTACACCCGTCACCGGGTTCCACTTCCAAAAATCTTAGCACACTGCCCAGAGGTTGAGCACACCGGTAATGTACACATGTTCAAATACAATCATGGTGACTATCTTGTATGGAAGATAGCAATTTGTCGAGTTCCCAACCGCTCTTGGAATTACAACAACTATCAAGTTGTTGGTATCTTCGACAAGCTTGTTGCCGTCCTTCGTGGTTTGACTCGATGGATATTGCTCAAAAATCAGTTTCTGTACACGGATGAGTACTGTGATTCAATTCAATACGAGGGCCTTGTGTTTGCTGCCACCACTCGTGGCACTGTTTTTGCATGGCATCCTAGTAGTTTCGGTACGTTTGTCTTCCACCATAATTATAATTGTTTCATCCACATGCATGCAGGTTAGCAAGTTTCCCTTTACTAATTAACCTTCTTCTTGTGTTTCCAAGGTCCTGTGAACATCCCACCACCTATACTTGAAATTTTTTATAACCAAGGGGGAGATGACGATGGTGATGATCACGAGCATGAGGACGAGCAGCGCCGATATACTCTGTGGCGCCTGGCAACTAATTCCGATGGATCACCTCTTCTTGTGTGTATACAACCCACTGATGATGTTACTGGTAAGGAAGCAGGTGTCTCCCATGGTCGCACTCTCCGGACCTATTCCAACACCCGTTGCATGGTATTCGGGATGGATACTATCATACTAGTGTGCTAGCGCCAACTCCTTCTCCCTGGCACAGAATTGATAGTCTTGGAGAAAACTCGCTCTTCCTTGGACAAAACTATCCGATGATGGTGAAAGGCGATCCAACTACTGCTGACACATTTATGAGAAGCAACTGTGTCTATACCTCGGACATTTGGGTGGTTCCCTACCCTCGTACTGATATAGTAGGCCGCTTCAGCCTGGATGATCGGTCCCGCATTGGTCTCTAGATCGACAACAGATGGCCCGTCCCAGAGAATCAGTTGTGGTTCAAAGCAAGCGTTTCCAACGCCGCGGAATGGTTGAGTTGAAGTTCATTTCATGGCTTGTTATTTGTTGTGTGGTGAAAACTTTAGTATTTATAATGTATCCTCGTTGTCGATGTGGGTTGATGACCTGTTGTATGTAATAAAATGATATGCCTGTGATAAACTTACTAAATTTATGAATGGCTTTCGAGTCGCTTCTCTAAATTTGTACTAGCTTCACTTGCTTCGCGCGTTGGGCGGGTGTTTTTACTGTAGCCATATGTTAATGTGTTCGTTGTACGTAACCAGCACCTCGAATCCTCAATACTAGTATACTATATACTAGTAGGAGTAAGTAGTAGGAGTAGTAGGGTGGCATGGGCCAGAACAAGCATTCACGTCCAGGAGTACGGCACACGCCACCACCACGACATCCATCTGACACCATATTATTTCTTGGAGTCCGTGCTAGAGCAATCTCTTCAACCTCGTCGTTTCTCTAAGGCTGGTTATAGTGGGGAGTAACTTAGACTAGTGTCATGCATATGACACTAGTCTTTGTTACTACCTTCATAGTGCAAAGTAACATACAAGTAGTATCATAGATGATTGCATTTATTACATTATAGATTCATTTTGCTTTGGTTTGCGTTATGTTATAGTAACATATTGTGTTACTCCAAACATTTCTCTCCTCATTAACTATATGCCACATAAGCAAACTTGTCTTGAAATGCGCTATGTTACTTGCTAAGTTACTCCCACTATGACCAGCCTAACTTCAGCCATCGCGCGGCGGGCGAGGTGGGGGTTTGCCGATAGTCGGTTCCCTTAACTGCGGTCCCACTTGTAAGGCCAAGTCCAACGCACGACCCCAAACGGACCTCCGTTTTGCACGAACTCCAACAATAATTTTGACTAGAAAAGCAATACCAAAGAAAACAAGAACCACAAGAATACATTTTACTACTCCTGTAAGTTGGATTAGTGCCTTCTCGATGCATTCATTGTTGATCTGCGGAGGCTCGATCTTGCGTGCTTCTTTCTTCTTTGAGTGTAAAGAAGTAGACGTTGCTTCCTCGCATCTAGTCTCATGTCTAGCCTATATTCTAGTAGGAGTATTAACAAGTGCACTAATCTCATCCGATAGCAAAACCGAAGATTTGGTCGGGTTCTTCCTCCTTTTGCCGACACGTGGGACATCTGCATCCAGGTCGTGTCATGGAAGAAAATAGAGTGGTAGATGAAGCCACGAGATGTGCATCTTGGGTTAAACTGTAAATAGAATCTTACTACTCTTGAGTAACTCCACTAGGGGCCACCGAAGATCTTTATTGGATTTGTTTTTCATCACCAGCACGTCGAGGTGAAAGATGTGCAGGTTCAGTGGGTCCTCTTGCATTTTCACTGACATGTGGGGCCGCATGTGAGCAAACAGACAATGGGCTCCACGCGTCCGCTGGCTGGCTGAGAAGAGAGATAGAGGAGGGCTGAGCACGGACTGCAGGAAATTTCTTCTATGTACCTCGATATGGTGGGGGTGGCATGGGCCATAACTCAGTAGCATTCACGTCTAGCAGTACGGCACACGCCACCCACACGAGTCCCATCCGACACCAATTTTCTTGGAGTCCGTGCTACATCCATCTCTTCTCCCTCCTGTTTTCTCAGCCATCTGACAAGATAATTACTGTAGTATCATATACTACTACATGGATTTGACGGAAAGATAAAAATACATATGGATCCATCAACGTTCAACGACATCCTCACGCCCTAGTGCGCCGGGTCACCAACCGACGTGTGAGGAGCAGCGGCGTTGGCGGCGAGCTCAACGTGCTTCTGAACAGTGCCGTCCAAGGTTGCCCTGCGCTCCAAGAAGGCCAGCGTCCTATCGTCCTCCTCTTGCATGCAGTAGTCCTTGTGGACGATTTGCGCATAGACGTGGGTGATTATGTCGATGGTGTCTTGCTGCGCCAGGCGCTGCGCGGCGAGCGCGACCTCGAGGTGGACATTCTCCGGCGCGACGGCGGGCAGTCGCAGGGCCACCAGTGTGTCGAAGAGGTTGTTACCATAGTGGCCGTTGAGGGCGGTGGGCATCGCAGAGCCTGGGCGCGTCGGCTGGAGGCTTACGTCAAAGTCGTCCACAAGCTTCTTGACGACGGTGAACTTGTCGAGGAAACTGACGAGGACCTCGTCGAACAAGGAGACGAAGCTGTCGTCCAAGCGGCCCCTCGCCCTGGCGGCCTCAAGCAATACTACCTGGAGACGTTCCTCGGTGTCGGGCCTCAGGCCGGTGTCATGGACCATCTGGCACAGCCGGCTGATGCTCGCGCTCATCGCCTCCATGGGTCTAGCGTAGCTTCTAGTCAACTGATCTTGCGATTCGAGTGATCACTCAGCCCTTGGTTAGCGTGCGTAGGTGTGTAGGATTTCGTACTACTCCTCGGCCCTCTACTACACCTGCCTTTGGTTGTATGATAGGTGGGCCAGCCACCCCCTGGGGCCACGTGTCATTCACCCAAAGGCAGTTGCCGTAAGTCAATGAAGCCGCGTCCCCCTCCGTGCCGGTGCAGTATAGTCATCTCATCGGACCTCTAGTTGGGGCCAAAGGAGAGAAGTTTGATGTTTACTGGTTTATTGGTCCCCTTTGCATTTTGCGCCAAGTTTTGACCTTTGATTTAACTATTAAATGTTAATGCATGTAAACAAAAATGTTGTGTAAGTCACCTTACGAAAACCAAATAATCCCAAAATACTTAGGCACGGTGCATTAACTCCCTCCTTGTTTCTTATTTCGTGACATATCAACCAATGAGAGATGTGGGCCGTGCATGCTTTCAATGACTTGAGACTACCAAACATGACATGCAGTGTTTAGTTCATTGCATGTAATCCTATTAGTACTCTAGTTAGGAGTAGCAAAAAAACATTAAGTTCTCTCGCCGATAGGAATAAAACACCATGTATTTATTTACACATGGAGTAGTACATTTTTGGTGACATGCATTACTAGATATTGCTAGTCAAATACTAAAATCCAGATGGACGTGGTAGTACTCCTAAATCCAGACGGTGGTGCTACTAGTACTAGTAGTAGTATTACCAATGTAGTAGTAGGAGTACTAGCACTGTACTATCCGTTGGTCAAATTATTACGTGCTGCTCCTCACAGTGAAGTGACAAGACCCTGCGCTGGAGATGACACCTGAGTATAGGCGCCGTGTTCGGCATACCATAGTCAGCCTCACCATCTACAGTCACTATCATCATGGCTGTAGAGCTAGCCTGCTTACAACTAGCCCTGTTCGACATAATTTCCCATGCGTAGATGCCCGTGCATTGCACGGAACACCAAGATTGGGGGTGGACGGCTCCGGCAGCGGCCATCGCGCCAGATTTTTCCACGGCCTTCTACTCCTAGATGTAGTGGGGAGGAGATGAGGCTGATTGTGAGAGACAAGGAGTTGTTTGTAAATAGGGAACAAGTGCGGGCATCTTTTTGCAAAAATGGAGAAGCTTGGTTTGTATGCGTCAGATCTAGATCTGACGGCTATTGGTGAAGATGGGAGGCACAACATCATCACCAACTCAGGACCTGTTTGATTCGCAGGATTTTGAAAATGCAGGAATAGAATAGGACACGGCAATATTACAAGTTTCAAACTGATATTACAAATGTTAGGAGTAATGCTGCACCTACGAAGAGGGAATTAGTAGGAAGTTTACGTAAGAACTTTCGTTACTTTAGGTGGATGCAGCATTATCGTACAAACTAAAATGCACCGCCCTGACAAGTCACTAATGGGCAAATAAGTTTTCGAGTCTCTGGCCACTTGATGTTTCAAAAAAAAATTAGCTTCTGCGGAGAAATGAGCTCCACCGTGTACCCGCGCGGGTGTGGCTGGGCACTAAGCGTGAGTACGTGCACGGTGCACCTATTCTCTTCTTGTATACGTACACCACCTACGTGGGGTTGTGTGAGAGAGATACAAACCTAGAGAGATATAGTGTGTGGGTTCTTGAGAGTTTTTTTTGTGGGGGGGGGTCAATAAAAAAATTTAACATATGCAATGTGTGTGAAATAGAGTCCTGGATATAACACATATATAGAGGGGGCGATCCACGAGAAGAGAGTGGAGGTATCATCGGCTTGAGGTGTCCATAGAATTGAAGAGAGTGATGATGTGTGTGTGTGTGTGCACGCGCGATCGATAAAGAGTGCCATCGAATTTGTGTGTGCCCACGTCAAAGATATAGAGTGCCTGGCCTACTGGAACGTGAGATGGAACATGTGTAGTTTGTCTCTGTGGCATGGATACCTACCTGCAGCGCTCGACTATCGGTGTGTGGTGGGGGAAGAGGGAGGCCCAATTAACTATAGAGGTACAATGGCTGGTATATGTGTGGAGGAGGAGAGAGGCCTACCTCATGTATTAAGGAGATCAATTTGCCTCATGTATTAAGGGAGATCGATCGGCATCCATGCATATGTGCAGGAGATGAATAAGGTTGGGAGAGAGACAGAGCTAGAGTGTTGGAGGGGGTGGTAGTGGAGTTGCTTCTAACAAATGGTGGGATAGGCTTGTGAGAAAAACGGAGGGCACACCCGCAATATCAATAAGAGAGGAGATGGCTGCTTGTTGTCTGTGCACGTGCATGTGAGAGACGGGTCAGGAGGCATGCACGAATGATGAGGGGCGATGTGGCTGTGGTAAGCAGACGTAACTACATAGGAATATCAATCGCCCTTTGTAAGATAAAGGAGAGACATAACTTGTGAGGTACGTCGATCGATGGGGGGGTAGTTAAAGTCGATCTAGGTATATGTTGGGAGATCGATCGGTATACATGCATGTGTGTGTTAGAAGCAAATGAGGCACGAGGAGAAGGATAGAGAGAGAGGGATGCATGTAGGAGGTGGTACAAGAGGCATACTATATCGAGGGGGAGGAGTGTGCGAGTACGAGAACTATGAAAAGAGTGGTGGGAGTGAGGCATGGACGGTGACAAGAGAAGAGGGGAAGCTTGTGTTTGTGCTAGGCACACCTGGCTAGAGAGGCATATCGATCGATGTGTGCCGTAAAGAAGGAGCTGGGGGGCCTACACACACCGTGGGTGAACGACCTAAAGTGAAAAGACGAATTTGCGCGATGGAGCTAGAGAATGCTGAGGGAGGGTGAGAGGGATGCGGGCGTGTGCATGCATAAGAGAAAGTTAGCGCTAGCTACAAAGATAAGAGGGTTGTGTGGGTGTAAAAGACGAATAGAGATCATATATACTTCATTATAAAAAGCGAATTCGGATATTTGAAGAATTTATCATAGTGTTTCAAACTGATGGATGTGTGAATATATATAACGGTGATACACATGGTGTGGTTATGAACATGGTATACTACATTTAATATGTTTTATCTCTACTCTTATAAAAAACGGAGTTGTTGATGATGGTGTGCCTGCCATCCTGCATTATAGGCCGTCTGATTTATATCTGGCGGATAGCAAGGAAACTATGATGGTTGAAGTTGGCAACAATCATGATTGTAGATTCTTATTGAAATAGAGAAACGAATTCAAATTTAGTTCGAATTGCAGTGGTAGTATAGACATTTGGAATGCACTAAAATGTTGGTATGAGTAGGTTACATGCATTATACAGCAAGCGAAATGTCACACCCTAGCTAGTTCAAGCATTAGAGTGTGCATCATGTTTAAATTCCCTTAAACTTGAAATGGGCAAGACAGAAACCCCAGCACCCCCTGGAAACAACTAGGGTTTACTAAAATTATTTTCAAGAACCCAAAATGCCCTTCACAAAACGTTCATCATTTCTGGATTGGGCTAAAACCCCTGGCAAAAATGGTGCACTCTTTTCTAGGACATTCTGGATTCTCTGAATTAAATCATAAGTATTTGAATTTGGGCATTTAAATGCTCAAATAATTCTGGAAATAACTGTGGGCTGTTGGGAGTAATCTAAGCAGAGCCCCTAATTATTTTCAGGATTTTTAAAGATGTCTAGGTATTTTTAATAAAGCCCAACAGTTGCAGAAAAATAGATAAAAGAAAACAAACAAGAAAAAGGAGAGAGAGAAACTTACCAGGCGCAGCCCACCAGCCCACCTGGCTCGGCCCAGTCGACTGGCGCTTGCCAGTCGTCCCCCTCCTCTCGCCAGGAGGACAAGGAGCGCGTGGCCGGCTCCCGCGGCCACACGCCGGCCACCTCCTGCTTCCGCCGATGCCCTGGAGGCGTCTACGAGTGACACGACGACCCCCACGTCTCCCCCTCTTTCTTCCCACTCTCCCCGTGGCCTCTCTCCCTCTCTGTCTCTCTCCCCCTCTTCCTGCCGAGCGCAGCCGTCGCCGCCGA